>NC_041390.1:112469438-112474713 GCF_002162155.2 Triticum dicoccoides
GCCGTCTCTGCATCACCATGTCGATGCGCTGCCTGGGCGCTTCGGATTTTCGCAGAGTCTGTGAGCGCCGCTACGGCAGCTTCTCCTCCGAGATCTGGTTTGGCGAGAAACGCCTCAGTCTCGGCACCTTCGACATCGCAGAGGATGCGGCCCGCACGTACGACGCGGCGGCGTGGTGCCTTCGGCGGCCTCGTCGAGAGATGAATTTTCCCGACGTGTCGACAAGCCAGCGGGCGCAGGATCTCGCGCCTCTCCCACGGCTTTTCACCGACGAGGAACGTCGTGGCAACCGGAGGCGGCAATGTCACCTCGCCATCGCCGAGATGGACGTGAAAGCCATGACGGTGTGGCGTGAACGCTTCCCGCAGGACATCGTCAACGAGCGTCAATTCTACAAGCAAAGGAGGACGGAGAGGGGAGCGAGGAGGACGGAGCGAGCCGCCTATCGGGAGGACAAACGTTCGCGTAAGCAGGCCACTCAGTTGCACATGAAGCTAGGAGAAGCATCGTCCTGGAACTCTGAGGACGAGCGGTATGTTAACGTCTACATTCAGACTTCAGAGGAGGACATTACCGAGTCGAAATCGGAAAATGGCTAGTAGTTGATCTTTTATGTCTATACTAGAACTATCTGTGTATCCTTTATCTATCAAAAAAAAAATGGCCGGCGACGTCGGCGATGAAGTAGACGGGCAAGAGTGTGTTGTTTGATAGAAAAAGGTCAATGTGACACCAACCAGCGGGTCCGGGGAGAGAAGAGGGCGAGCGCGCGTTCGTCTTTTGTCCGCGCCGACGTAAATTCGGCTCAAAAATAGGCCAGAAATGAGTCGGCAGACGAACGCGAAACGAACGTTAGGTCAGCGCGTTGGACCGACTTTTATGTTCGTGCCGACCCAAACGGATGGCAGTGGACGAAATGAGCCGCCCCATTGAAGTTGCTCTTTTGGCGTGGACGACCAATGTTTTACACGATTCAGAATACGAGCAACGCAATGGGAAGCCAAGACATGGAAGGATACACAAACGTGACCGTCCTCGCCAACCGGCCTACGACCGCTACGACATGAAACTCGCCTTAACCAACCTTTAGCCAAGAAGGCCCGACCAAGACACAGGGCACCAGGACCGTCATACTGAACCTTGAGGACAATTTCAACCAACAAAATAAACACAAACAAATATGTTTAGTTGTGTACAAACAAATAGAATTGCATTTGTTACAGATTGGATTTTCCGGTACACAGATGGTCTACAACAGAATATTATGTTAAACTTTGAAATAAAAAAAACTAATGTAACACCCTGAAACAAATCAAGACTTGTTAAAATCAAAAAGCATAGCACGAATCTCAAAGCAACATTGGCCCTGTGCATGGTCACTGTGTGCATTTGAAAACCGAACCGAAAAACCATACCGAAAATAAACCGAACCAAACCGATTTTATGATTTTTATGGTTTCTCGTTTCGGTATGGTATGAACTTTTCATACCGATTTGAACTTTGGTTTTTATGGTATATACCGAAAAACCGAACGGTTAACCGAATAAACCGAAGTAAAAAATAAATTTATATTTATTGAGATGAACAACCATACAAGTTGTCATTTTTCTTGTATATGAGTCAAATTCACTACTAAGCACGTAATTTTTTCTTGTAACATAGTCATTTTTCTATTTTTAAAATGCTAAGCATGTCCATAACCATCAACAGATGAATCAATGCATGCATATATACTTATATATATAGTCATATACTATTTGTGTAGAATAGTATGTGTTTTGAATAATAAATTTGCTAATTATTATTACGTCATTTTCAAATTCGCGTCAACTTTGGTTTTTATGGTATATACCGAAACCATACCGAAATAATTTGGTATATACCGAAACCGAACCGTATTTTAATTTCATACCGTATTTACCGAAATATTAATACCGTACAAACTGAAAAACTGTATAAATCGAACCATGTAAACCGAATAAACCGAACGCACAGGGTGAGTGCATGGTAACATTCCTCGGTCAAATGTATCTCAAGATCCTACACGGACTATAGAATAGTAGAATTCATGCAGAATAGTTACTAGAGTACAAATCTGCAATATGCCTGCAAACATCCGGCTGCGAAGATACCATGAGATCCGTCGAGGCCATATTTACCACCGACGATTAGACCTTTTTATCCTGGGTGAAGGACTAAAGTTTCGGAACAAAAGGGCCGACGAAACCAACAAGACAAACATCCAGGTTCAGTTTTAAAGCAAAAGCGCAAACCGGCATCCATGCATATACTTACCCTAACAAAAGCTAGAAGGATAGCAACAACCAGAAAGGTTAGTACCGACAGGTTACAGAACAGTTTGTAACTACAACGCTGCTATTACTCAGATCATTGACAGCCTTGGAAGAACATCACCTCATGGTTTAACCAACTCCAGTACGCCTCATCGTCGGGCCCCAGCCTTCGGGTTTGCTGATCTCAGACGTTGCGCTGCCGCTACCGCCTGCCTCGTTTCTGCATGCCACACCAATACAACGAATGAGTTATCCATGTCTGTTGGATCATGCGAGTAAACATGATCAAAAGATGTTGCGTTCCTACTCTTCCTTATATGGAGAACAGATTACAGCACAAAGCCCACAGCTACCAAATTTCTATCTTTACCATGAAAACAAAGGATCCAGCCACTAATCTCAAAGAAACTCATGGGTGTACATAGCCAAACCAGCAACACATTTCACTAAGCCCCCCAAAAAAGCAGACACAGCACTGGCAGGGAAAAGATGATCCACGGTCTCTGCATTGCCACAAAACATTCATTTAGTATCACAAACACAGCCCTTTTAGCCAAATTGTCTTTGGTTGGGAATATTTTCCTAACAGCAAGCCACAGACGGGTTTTACCTTCAGTGGTGCTTTAACAAACCAAAGTTTCTTATGTGGCCAGCTAACATAACTACTTTTCAGAGGCACAAACATTGACTGAGCTGGAAGAACACCAGTTTTGTTCAGTACCCATCTACCTATATTTTCCTCCTCATAGCGTAAAACAAGAATTATAGGTCAAAAATCAGGGCCAGGGTGCCCAAGGAGCAATAGTTTATTCACCAGTTCAAAGAGCATTTAATTCTGTTAATGAAAAGTATCGTGGATAACCAGTGTTGATGTCAGCTGGTATATCAGGTATAAACAATAAAGTACAACTGAACTAATGGCCCGACCATTTAATCTATGTTGTTGTAGTTGCTACTATTTTCCAAAAGATATACTAATCCCAGTTTTATAGAACAAAGCACCTTTTTCAAAACAGAAAAAAGAAGAACGTTAGTTTCAGGAATGGTTGTAGCGACCAGACCTCAAACGGTCTGATCTCTGTGCTCCGGTGTCATCCCTGGATCAGTAATGCTGACACCACACAGTACTCGGAGGATTTATAGCAGAGTAGCAATCACACACTTATTACATCGAGTGTCTCAAAAGAGAACTTATTACAATTAATATGGCTTAAGGTCATCTAATAACGATAACAGCGGAAGGCTTGGAAGATAAGTGAGTCCATCAACTCCCACGGCATCACTGAGTATAGAACCATGACCTAAAAACTCCTTAATCATCGTCTGAAAAGTCTGCAACATTAACGTTGCAGCCTGAAAACGGGTCAGCACATGGAATATGCTGGCAAGGTAACACATAGAGAGTAATGGATGAAATAGCTATACTATATGCATATTTGGCTGGTGCAAAGCTCTATGGTTACAGTTTTGCGTAAAACCAATTTTTCCCTACTTCAAAGGAATAAAATTTAATTACTATCATGATGGTTGTTAAACATTGAGAATGGTTGACAGCATTCTCAATCCCAATTAAGCATCATCGTTAAACATAACCCAATAAAATTAATTTAGAGTAACATGTTGAGATTCACATGAAAATTCAAGTACTAGATACTCAAAACGTTCATAACCGGGGACACGGCTAACCATGATTAGTTTATTACACTTTGCAGAGGTTTGCGCACTTTTCCCCACAAGACTCGATCGCCTCCGTTTGGTTTCTCGCACTACATGGTGTTTGAGAAGACGGATGACCGAGACATAGTCTTTCAGAAGTGCTAGCACCTCACGATCGGGTAGACCGTACCACCTACATCCCCTACATCTGCTGGTCTACCACTGTAAGAGTTCGCACAACTTAGTCAACTATGCTAGAGCCCATAATAGCTTGTGGCTGCACACGGAAGTTTCTAGTATGAATAGTCTCACGATCCCTTTGAGCCTGGGTGGCGGTCCATAAAAAAAACAGGCAATCCTGGTCTACCCAGGTGCCTGGATAAGCAATCCTGGAATAACCAGGTATCTCAATCCACCCAGATGTGTGTTTAAGTGGCCACCTTAGATAAACCATTAATTAACAATCTCACATCTGTCATGGATATCACTCACCCAATCCACGTCTACTAGCATAGCATGTCATAAAAAGCAAATGTAGAAGTAACTCCCAAAGGTTTGATAATAAACAGGTAATAGGCACTACCTCATCTACTTCCCATCCCACAATTTAATTAGATCCTAATCATGCAATGTGTGAGGATTAATCTAATGCAATAAAACTGGGTAGTAGAAAAGGTATGATCAAAGTGTTACTTGCCTTGCTGATGATCCGCGAAACCTAACGATTCAAAGTAACAAGCGGCGCACTCCGGGTATTCTATCCCAGACAAACAAACAAGCATACAATAAGTACCCATCTAATGCATGGGTAAAACTCAAATAAGAGATCTAACCAGAAGGTTCAACTTAAGAACTCCGGTTTGCAAAAAGAATCAGATCGAACGAAGCAACGAAATTCAAACGGCGAAAGAAAACAACTTCGTTCTAGTAATCTGGATCTAGGGCAAATTTTACAGTAGCAAAATCTTGTTTAAGTTGATTAAACGGATAGCGGGTTTCAAGACGAAACTCTAGGTGCTTGAATCGCCTCATTCCGATAAACGAGCGAAAATTTATACTAAAACAAAAATCAGATCAGGAATCGCGATCAGAAAAATCGCGGATTTAATCCGAAAAAAAGAAAAACGACGAACACTCACTAGAACGAACGAACGGACGAACACTCACTATTTAAATAAACCGGAAACACCGATCTATTTAACAAACCGAATCTAAAAAAACCGACAAAAAACCGACGGTTTTTTCAAAAAAATGGCGGCATGGAAAACGAGGCGGCGACGACGGCGTCCGGGGGCGGCGCGTCGGCGGAGTCGGCGGGGCGGCG
>NC_041390.1:112475523-112493742 GCF_002162155.2 Triticum dicoccoides
GGTTTGGCCCGGGGGGGCTGGGCTGGCTTTTATTGCCTAGTCGGGCCAGAGTCCTAGTCGGACACGGCCCGTTAGGTCGGTTCGTTTTTTTTATTATTCCACTCGGAAGAAAAATAAAAATAAATACTAAACAGACTCCAAAAATTCTGAAACAAATTTTCACGGGCTTCTAAAATCAAGCCGCACAAGGTGAACATTTATTTGGGACCTAAATGCAATTTTGAAAAACGCATATTTTTCCTAAATTCAAATAAAACACCGAAAAACTCCGAAATAAAATCTTATTTGATTTTATTATTAAATCCTCAATATTTCTTTATTTTGGGAAAGTCATTTTATTCCCTCTCTCATATTTTTGTAATAGAAATAATTGATGATAAAATAAATAAAATCAAATGATCCTATTCTCAAAATTTGAGAAAACTCAAATATGAAAATAACGAAATCCCCAACTCTCTCCGTGGGTCATTGAGTTGCGTAGAATTTCTAGGATCAACCAAAATGCAAAATAAAATATGATATGCATGGTGATCTAATGTATAACATTCCAAATTGAAAATTTGGGATGTTACAAACCTACCCCCCTTAAGATGAATCTCGCTCTTGAGATTCGGGTTGGCTAGAAAATAGGTGAGGGTGGTTCTTGAGCAAATCTTCCTCTCGTTCCCAAGTGGCTTCATCCTCTGTGTGGTGGCTCCACTGTACTTTGCAAAACTTGATAACCTTGCTGCGGGTGACTCGAGTGGCAAACTCGAGAATCTTAATTGGTTTTTCCTCGTATGTCAAATTGTTATCCAACTGAATAGTTTCTAAGGGCACTGTGTCTCTCAATGGTATGTCAGCCATCTCCGCGTGGCATTTCTTTAACTGAGAAACGTGGAACACATCATGAACTCCTGACAATCCTTCGGGCAATTTCAACTTGTAGGCCACCTCTCCCATACGCTCCAAAACTCGATATGGTCCTACAAATCGTGACGCTAACTTCCCTTTAACTCCAAAACGCTTTGTTCCCCGAAGTGGAGATACTCGAAGATAAGCTCTATCCCCGACTTCGTAAACTGTCTCCTTACGTTTAGAATCTGCATAACTCTTCTGTCTGGACTGGGCTACCTTGAGCCTATCGTGAATCAACTTCACCTTTTGTTCAGACTCTTTAATCAAGTCAGGTCCAAACAACTGGCGGTCTCCAACTTCGTCCCATGACAACGGTGTCATGCACCTCCTTCCGTACAAGGCTTCGAAAGGGTCCATCTTTAAACTGGTTTGATAACTGTTGTTGTAAGAGAACTCTGCATATGGCAAATTATCGTCCCAACTAGATCCATAATCTAGCGCACAAGCTCTCAGCATATCCTCCAAAATCTAATTAACTCTCTCGGTCTGTCCATTTGTCTGTGGATGAAAAGCGTACTGAATTCTAGCCTGGTACCCAAAGTTTCGTGCAACTGCTTCCAGAACTTTGAGGTAAACTGGGTTCCTCTATCTGATACGATACTCCTCGGAACTCCATGCAAACATACGATTCTGGTCATGTATATCTTTGCCAACTTAGCACTGGTATAAGTGGTCTTTACTGGAATGAAATGAGCTACTTTCGTCAATCGATCGACTACAACCTAAATCGAGTCATAGCCTGAACGAGTCCTAGGCAATCCCGTGATAAAATCCATGCCTAGCTTATCCCACTTCCATTCGGGTATCGGCAATGGTTGTAGCAATCCTGCTGGCTTCTGATGTTCTGCCTTTACCCTCTGACATACATCACAAACTGCTACATACTCCGCAATATCCTTCTTCATTCCGGTCCACCAGAAAATATCCTTCAAATCCAAATACATCTTGGTATTTCCTGGGTGAATTGAATACGGTGAATCATGTGCCTCTTGCAAAATCAACTTCCTGATCTCCGGGTCATTGGGCACGTAAACGCGGTCTTCAAACCATAGGGTGTCGTGCTCATCCTCACGAAATCCTTTAGCCTTTCCTTTGTTCAGTTTCTCCTTTATAGCGGCAACCTCTTTGTCAGCTTTCTGAGCTTCCCTGATTCTATCCATCAAAGTTGACTGAATCTCCAATGCTGCTACATAGCCTCTCGGAACTATTTCCAAACATAGTTCATGAAGATTTTCTGCTAACTCCCTTGGTATTTTTCCCGTCATTAACATATTGACATGGCTCTTACGTCTTAATGCGTCAGCTACTACATTAGCCTTTCCGGGGTGATAATGCAATTTCATATCATAATCCTTGATAAGCTCCAACCATCTCCTTTGTCTGAGATTCAACTCCTTCTGTGTGAAAATGTACTTCAAACTCTTATGATCCGTGTACACCTCACAATGATTTTCAATGAGGAAATGTCTCCATGTCTTCAATGCATGCACTACGACTGCTAACTCCAAATCATGCGTGGCATAATTTAGCTCATGAGGATTCAGTTGTCTTGAGGCGTATGAAACAACTCTCCCTTCCTGCATAAGCACTGCTCCAAGTCCTCGACGTGAAGCGTCGCAATACACCTCATAATCTTTGGTCTGGTCTGGCAAAATCAACACTGGTGAGGTAACCAAACGTTTCTTCAACTCCTGGAAACTAGCCTCACATTCCTCTGTCCATATGAACTTGGTATCTTTCTTCAACAACTCCGTCATAGGCTTCGCAATCTTTGAGAAATTTTCAATAAATCTCTGGTAGTATCCTGCGAGTCCAAGAAAACTGCGGATCTCTCCAACTGTGGTTGGGGCTTCCCACTTGGTCACGGTTTCAACTTTAGCGGGATCTACTGCTATACCTTCTCCAGATATAACATGTCCGAGGAATCCTACTTCCTTCAACCAAAACTCACATTTGCTGAACTTGGCATATAACTGATGTTCTTTGAGCTTTCCAAGTACCAAACGCAAATGCTCCTTATGCTCCTCTTCATTCTTCGAATAAACCAGGATATCATCAATGAACACTATGACGAACTTATCCAAGAACTCCATAAACACTTTGTTCATCATGTTCATAAAATAGGCAGGTGCATTAGTCAGATCAAATGACATAACGGTATACTCATACAGCCCATACCTGGTGGTAAAAGCTGTCTTCGGAATATCCTGTTCTCGAATCTTCAACTGGTGGTATCCTGATCGTAGATCGATCTTGGAAAATATCTTAGCTCCTTGCAATCAATCAAACAGATCATTGATCATTGGTAGTGGGTACTTGTTTTTGATCATTACTTCATTCAATCCTCGATAGTCAACAACCATCCTTAACGATCCATCCTTCTTCTCCACTAGTAGTACTGGTGATCCCCAAGGCGAAGAACTTGGGCGAATATATCCTTTATCCAGTAACTCCTTAATCTGCTTCTTAATTTCCACCAAATCCTTTGCTGGCATCCTATATGGTCTCTTTGATATTGGCCCTGTGCCTGGCAATAGCTCAATCAGGAACTCAATATCTCTATCCGGTGGCATGCCTGGCAACTCTTCCGGAAATACATCGGGAAAATCCCTTACCACTGGTACTTCCTTCTGCACAACTCCTGTTAGGCAAGTTACTTGAGTCCTCTTTGGCACATGCCGAGATACATACTTGATCCTTCTCCCTTCTGGTGTGGTAAGCAAAATTGACTTACTGGCACACTCAATATTCCCTTCATACCTTGATAACCAATCCATGCCTAATATCACATCCAATCCTTGATATTCCAATACTATTAGGTCTGAGGGGAAAACATAGTTACCAATCCTTAATGGTAATCGATCACACCATAAACTAGCCACATACTCTGCTCCAGGCGAGGTTACTAACATGGATGACCTAAGGGCTTGGGTTGGTAGGTTATACTTATCCACAAATCCCCTTGATATGTATGAATGCGATGCACCAGTATCAAAAAGAACGAGTGCAGTAAATGACTTAACCAAAAACTTACCTATTACTGCATCGGGCTGAGCTTCAACCTCCTCCACGCTAACGTGGTTCACCTGTCCCCTGTTGAAAGGGTTCGACTTCTTCCCATAACTTCCATTGCCATTTTGGCCTTCAGGACATTCATTGGCATAATGTCGTGTCTTCTGACACTTAAAACAAGTGACTTGGCTTAGGTCCTTCTTGGCTGGGGTTGATGGGTTGGTGCGGTTCTGGCCGTTGCTTCCTCCATTGCCATTACCATTCTTGGTGCCATTGTGATTGTGCGAGCTACCTCCTCCATGGGTATGCTGAAATGTCCTCCCGGTCTAGGGGTAAAACGTGGCTTCTGCTGAGCTCCTGAATTGTACTTCCCTTGTCCATACTTCCTCTTGCGATTTTCAATTTGCTGCTGCTTCCCTTCAATCATAAGAGCACGATCTACCAACTCCTGGTAGTTGCTGAAGGTGGCTACCATCAACTGCATGCTCAACTCATCATTCAGTCCTTCCAGAAACTTCTACTGCTTAGCTGCATCCGTAGCGACGTCATCTGGGGTATAACGTGCTAGCTTACTTAATTCCTCCACATACTGGCCAACTGTCTGTCCTCCTTGGCGCAAGTTGCGAAACTCACGCTTCTTCATGGCCATAGCTCCTGCTGAAACATGGGTACGAAAAGCCTGCTGAAACTGGTCCCATGTGACAGTGTCAACTGGGAAAGTGGCTATGAAATTCTCCCACCATGATGCTGCGGGTCCTTCTAACTGATGTGCGGCAAACTTCACCTTCTCTGCATCTGTGCATCCTGCTGTGGTCAACTCCCTAGCTGTCTTGCGGAGCCAATCATCTGCTACTATCGGCTCGGTGCTACTGGAAAACACCGGCAGATTCAGTCTAAGAAAACGGGCTAAGTGGTCAACAAGTGGTGGTGGTGGTGGTGGATTGTTGTTGTTGTTCCCCTGATTCTGATTCTGGACTAGCAACTGTATCAATGTGTTCTGCTGCTGGATCAACTGGGTGAGCTCCGATGGAAAGGTAAATCCGGGGTCACGTCTCGGAGGCATCTGAGGGTTTAGAAAAGATGAGATATAAGAATAGAGGGGGTCTAAAGAGAAAACACTACCCATATGCACATGAGGCAAAACAAACAATTCACTTCAATCAATCAAAGAAGGGCATACAATCGATCTAACTATCGCAAAAGTGCTCGGACTACTATATTTACATGATGGACTACTACTACTGATGGGGTGGTCTACTAGAAATATTCTTCGGTTACAGACTCCATGATATCTGCTCCAGCTTCATCAACATAGTCATCATCGTACTATCTAGTTCCGAGTCGGTGCCGTCGATGATGATATAGTCTTCCGGGCTAATCTCCTGGGGTTCTTCGTCTTCATCTACTGGCGTAGGGCCTCCCATAAATATTCCAATATTCTTGATCAGGTCGTCATTCTTCTCCATCAATACTTCAATTTCCTCTTCATAATCTTCACGTGTAGCCTTGAGTTCTTCCTCCAGTTCCTTGATTCTAGTCTTAGCCTTCTTCAGATCTATCATGTCGGCGCACATCTGGTTCTCCTATCGTCGAATGTGTTGATTTAACTCCTGGATAAAAGCTGCAATTAGTCCTGGCCATGGGAAGCCCGGCCCGGCCCGAAAAAGCCCGGCCCGGCCCGGCCCGACGCTACCTCCGGGCCGGGCTCGGGCCTAGTTTTTGAGCCCGAAGGCCGGGCCGGGCCGGGCCGGGCCCGGGCCCATCATTTTTGCAGTTTACTGAAGGTCGGGCCGGGCCGGCCCGAAGCCCGACGGGCTTTTAGGTGTTCGGGCCGGGCTCGGGCCCAGAAACACAGGCCCGATGGCCGGGCCGGGCCGGGCCCGGGCCTGGATTTTTTGTGTCGGGCTTGGCTAGGTCCGGCCCGAAGCCCGGCCCGGCCCGAGGTTTGGCCAGGTATAGCTGCAATTGATCTATCCTTTCGTGTGCTGATCATCTCCCAGTGCTCATCTCGGCGCCCACAAATCTGGTAAATAGTATCCTTGAGATCCTTGCGGTAGACTTCTCCAATGCGTCCCATGGCGATGTGAGCTGCCATGCTCTTTTCTAGACTCCAAGTTGGTGCATCAAAAGAAAACTCTATGGGCTCGGTGACTGGCATGAACGTCCTTCCTGGAACTTGAACTTGAATCATCCAGCGCTCTTCTTCAGGTAAAGTGGCGTTGTAGGTTCCCGTGAAGCTTGGTACTCCTATGTTCAGGTATCTAGTGACTTCCTTCAAGTATTGTCCAAAGGGTGTATCTTCATCCGGTTGCATGAATTTGTTCCTTGCATCCGCCATCCTAAAGAGTAGAGAAGATGAGAAGTCAAAAAAGAAGAGAGTGGATAGTGATCTAGGTCTTTAGCTTAATGGTCGTGTCCTACAATCAGCGTGTGCTCTGATACCATCTCTGTAGCGACCAGACCTCAAACAGTCTGATCTCTGTGCTCCGGTGTCATCCCTGAATCAGTAATGCTGACACCACACAGTACTCGGAGGATTTATAGCAGAGTAGCAATCACACACTTATTACATCGAGTGTCTCAAAAGAGAACTTATTACAATTAATATGGCTTAAGGCCATCTAATAACGATAACAACGGAAGGCTTGAAAGATAAGTGAGTCCATCAACTCCAACGGCATCACTGAATATATAACCACGACCTAAAAACTCCTTAATCGTCGTTTGAAAAGTCTGCAACATTAACGTTGCAGCCCGAAAACGGGTCAGCACATGGAATATGCTGGCAAGGTAACACATAGAGAGTAATGGAATGAAATAGCTATACTATATGCATATTTGGCTGGTGGAAAGCTCTATGGTTATAGTTTTACGTAAAACCAATTTTTCCCTACTTCAAAGGAATAAAATTTAATTACTATCATGGTGGTTGTTAAACATTGAGAATGGTTGACAACATTCTCAATCCCAATTAAGCATCATCGTTAAACATAACCCAACAAAATTAATTTAGAGTAACATATTGAGATTCACATGAAAATCCAAGTACTAGATACTCAAAACGTCCATAACCGGGGACACGGCTAACCATGATTAGTTTATTACACTCTGCAAAGGTTTGCGCACGTTTTCCCACAAGACTCGATCGCCTCCGTTTGGTTTCTCGCACTACATGGTGTTTGAGAAGACGGATGACCGAGACATAGTCTTTCAGAAGTGCTAGCACCTCACGATCGGGTAGACCGTACCACCTACATCCCCTACATCTGCTGGTCTACCACTGTAAGAGTTCGCACAACTTAGTCAACTATGCTAGAGCCCATAATAGCTTGTGGCTGCACACGGAAGTTTCTAATATGAATAGTCTCACGATCCCTTTGAGCCTGGGTGGCGGTCCATAAAAAAAACAGGCAATCATGGTCTACCCAGGTGCCTGGACAGGCAATCCTGGAATAACCAGGTACCTCAATCCATCCAGATGTGTGTTTAAGTGGCCACCTTAGATAAACCATTAATTAACAATCTCACATCTGTCATGAATATCACTCACCCAATCCACGTCTACTAGCATAGCATGGCATAAAAAGCAAACGTAGAAGTAACTCCCAAAAGTTTGATAATAAACAGGTAATAGGCACTACCTCATCTACTTCCCATCCCACAATTTAATTAGATCCTAATCATGCAATGTGTGAGGATTGATCTAATGCAATAAAACTGGGTAGTAGAAAAGGTATGATCAAAGTGTTACTTGCCTTGCTGATGATCCGCGAAACCTAACGATTCGAAGTAACAAGCGGCGCACTCCGGGTATTCTATCGCAGACAAACAAACAAGCATACAATAAGTACTCATCTAATGCACGGGTAAAACTCAAATAAGAGATCTAACTAGAAGGTTCAACTTAAGAACTCCGGTTTGCAAAAAGAATCAAATCAAACGAAGCAACGAAAGTCAAACGGCGAAAGAAAACAACTTCGTTCTAGTAATCTGGATCTAGGGCAAATTTTACAGTAGCAAAATCTTGTTTAAGTTGATTAAACGGATAGAGGGTTTCGAGACGAAACTCTAGGCGCTTGAATCGTCTGATTCCGATAAACGAGCGAAAAATTATACTAAAACGAAAATCGGATCAGGAATCGCGATCAAAAAAATCGCGGATTTAATCCAAGAAAAAAGAAAAACGATGAACGCTCGCTAGAACGAACAGACAGACGAACGCTCACTATTTAAATAAACCGGAAAAACCGATCTATTTAAAAAAACCGAATCTAAAAAAACCGACGAAAAACCGACGGTTTTTTGAAAAAAAACGGCGGCAGGGAAAACGAGGCGGCGGCGACGGCGTCCGGCAGGCGGCGCGGCGGCGAGCAGGACGGTGGCGCGGCGCGGCGGGCGGCTGCGGCGGGGCGGGCGACGGCGGCGCGTGGCTGCGGCGGCGGCAGGGCGAGCGGGGCGGGGCTGGGTAGGGTTTGGCCCGGGGGGGCTGGGCCGGCTTTTATTGCCTAGTCGTGCCAGAGTCCTAGTCGGACACGGCCCGTTAGGTCGGTTCGTTTTTTTTATTATTGCACTCGAAAGAAAAATAAAAAGAAATACTAAATGGACTCCAAAAATTCCGAAACAAGTTTTCACGGGCTTCTAAAATCAAGCCACACAAGATGAACATTTATTTGGGACCTAATGCAATTTTGAAAAACGCACATTTTTCCTAAATTCAAATAAAACACCGAAAAACTCCGAAATAAAATCTTATTTGATTTTATTATTAAATCCTCAATATTTCTTTATTTTGGGAAAGTCATTTTATTCCCTCTCTCATATTTTTGTAATAGAAATAATTGATGATAAAATAAATAAAATCAAATTATCCTATTCTCAAAATTTGAGAAAACTCAAATATGAAAATAACGAAATCCCCAACTCTCTCTGTGGGTCATTGAGTTGCGTAGAATTTCTAGGATCAACCAAAATGTAAAATAAAATATGATATGCATGGTGATCTAATGTATAACATTCCAAATTGAAAATTTGGGATGTTACAATGGTTCACAAAATTCCAAAATGTTTTCCCCCCTGAAAAGACTTATCAGTTCACGAAACAAAAAAAATAGTAAATCCTTTGAACTAATATACTCGATTAAACGACAAAACAACATACACTCGTATAGAGCACATTTTGAATATCATCGAAGCATGCCTAAAAATGGTTAAAATGCAAAGTTCTGTATTCCAAGTAGATAGATGGGGGTCTTATTTCATATAATAAGGTGAATGAGAGGGAAAGCAAAACAAACAATCGAGTAATTAGCTAGTGAGTTGAGACAATCCAAAATAAAATGAGTCCAACTGGCAACAAAACGAAAAATCAAATCAAAATGACAACTGTACCAATTTATTAGTGGAATCTCTGCCTCAAAGATGGTAGTGGAATGTAATACTTGAACAAGTTCAGAAATGCAACCAGTCGTATAGACTATAGAGCTGTAGGGTATTGCCACACATGCGGTACAGGAAAACATAGTCGTTAGTTCTAATGCTGGTCCTTCGGCATGATTGGCAAAAACACCTAATGATCAGTAAAACACAAGCAAGTATTTGACGAAACCTATAAATGTAGATAACCCAGTTTGCATGTGTCTAACACAGTCTAAGATAATAATGGACTTCTCTTTCTCATCTTCAGAATATCAATACTTGAACAATCCATACAGTGGACGACAGAACGAAACGTTATGATACCTTGCCAGCATATCGTCAAGCACCTTCTCCTTCAAGTAGAGGGCACAACTTATTATTTACCAAAGAGGGAGGCCATGGCATGATGCAGGGCCGGACATGGCTGTCACATCTCTTCTGAAAGAGCATGTCCAGCTTCGCCGTCTCCATGCATAAAGACAGGAACCACGAAGGAACATGAACATTATGGAACGTTTCACCAGTAGAGAAGTACACAAACCCATCAATAGTATCCACAATATGCAGCTCAACATCTTCTAGTGAGCCCCCAGTGGCCTCAACAATCGACTTTAACTCTAACTGAAACTTCTTCTCTAGCATCCATCTCTCGAAGCCGTCCTCATCAGCTCGCCAGAACCAAACATGGATACCAAAGTCAACTGGGCAAACGATACAAAGCCTCCCATCCTTGGCCTCCCCAGGCCACACAAGGTGAATTTTCCCTTCCAAGAATGGTGGCAGATCCATCCGAGAGAAATGTAGCGTTGCGGTGTTCAGCACGAGCAAGCCGGCTTCATTTGCTTGTATCCAATAGATGAACCCATTCACCATCGTGCCAACTTTAAGCCAGTGTTCGTCTTCAGGCAGTGGCTCCACAGCCTCCGACCACGGGAAGATCCGCCACTCCCTGCTATCTGACGAGAAGACGGCGGCGCGCGCCCGCGACTCGTCGTGACAGATAGTGACAAGGCGGAACGGCCCGTCGCCCTCTTCGGAGGCGAGGATGAAGCAATCGAGGTGCGAGGTAAGGCCGTGGCCGTCGTCGAAGAACTCGTCGGGCTTCGGAGGGACAAGATCCAGGGCCCCTGTGAGGGGGTTGTAGGCGGCGAACTGCCCCGTCCTTCCGTTGCAGAGGAGCACGTAGCCTCCCCGGCAGTCGCACACGAACCACCCAGGGGAGGCGTCGTCGTCGTCGGGGAGGCGGGTGAAGAAGAAATCGGCGCCGCGGACGGCGGCTGCGAGGTCAGGGTCGGAGCGGCGGCGGACGGGGGCGAAGGCAGGGATGGCGGGGCCGTCGGGGTCGAAGAAGAAGCCGAGGAGAGGGGGTGGGTGGGCCGCGCGGAAGCTGCGGCGGAAGACGGGGGACGAGCGGACGGCGCTGAGGATGGTGCGGCAGCTGAGGGCGGCGCGGACGAGGCTCGGGAGGGAGGGGAGGCGGAGGAAGATTTCGCGGAGGAGATCGTCGCCGAGATCGATTACGGTGGTGGGAGCAGGCGGCGGCGGCGATGGAGATGGCGACGATTGCTCGGAGGCCATGGCTTTGCACAGAATTCCGACTTGCACTGCCGCGGAAGGAGAGTGCTCAGGTAGGACCCACTAGTCTGTCTCTCTGGATCCACTGGGTAAAAGAACTGTAGAGTTTCCCTGCAGAAAGGGCGCGGCCGGGGTGTGCACCGCCAAACCAGGCCGAATAGCCGGTCCAGGCGTGGCGGCCCGATAGCCCGCGTGCCCGGCCAGTGGTGGGCCTAGCCCAGCACGTATACAATCGGGTCGTGCCGGCACGTGGCCCGTCTAGAGCCGTGAGACAGGCCCAAAACAGTCTAAAATCAGGCGGGCTGATGAGCTAAACGTATCGGTGGGCCGCTCTGTTTCCTTGTGTCGTGCATGGCCAGAGCACAAATGCAAAGAGCGTAAGAGGTGGTAATCACTAATTAAAAAGCATTCGTTTCTTTAAAAAAAACTAATTAAAGAGCACTTCTTGCAAAGGTCGCTACCACTTTCCAATAATTATTCAGTGTGGCACTTGTCGTAATCTTGAAGTTTTTTTTACAGATTTGTTTATTCAAAATGTTTTACCTCTTTTTCTGCAAAAAAAAAATGTTCTAGCTCTTAAACCGTGGCCTATAAGCTAACATGTGGTGCATTGCAGCTTCCTTCACAAACTTTGGATTACTTAATGCACAATGGCAAAACGGGATGAAGAAAGTGCAAATCTAGGGGTTGCATTCTTCTAAAAGTATCATGTCTTCTTTCCTTAGGGAGAAAGCAGAAACCAGAAACGAGTGGAGGTTCGATCTCTCACCCAAAGCAACCGGAGCTGGTGGAATCTTCCCCTATAGACTCTGAAAAACATCGTGTACCTTTTCCCTATAGACTACGAAAAAGGTGGCATTTGACATCTAAAGTTTCACCACCCCTACTACTGCCCAAAATCCTGCCTTGGTGAGCTCTTCCCAAGGTGACACCGAAGGTCTACCTCCTTTCATGCGCCTCTCGCGTTCCCTTGACCTGATGCATCTGTTTAAAAGTAAATGGTAGGGTCAAATCAGGCAAAGCCATAACAAGAGCAGTGACCAGACAATTCTTCAATGTTGTGAAGGCCTCAACAAATATGCCCCCAATCACGCTGCCTATGTGAACAAATTATAAAACTTTGCGTAAGCAGCTTAATTAAGTAGAAAAACCTAATCGATAGCCTACTATTTATACTTGTCTTTCTCTTTTTTGCTCTGCTATGGAGTTCTTTGATGGTCTATCTTCGCACCTGGCGCTTCTGGCGCTTTCTTCCTTCCACCTTCCTCTTGTACTCGACTCTTCCCCGACCACTCCCCGAAAATGGCAGCAGTGACCATAGTAGCTGCATGAATCAAAGCAGATACTGGAGTGGGACCCTCCATTGCATCGGGTAACCAGAGCTAGCGCAATTGGGATTTAGAGTCCCATGCGTGAAACTAAAGAGGATTTTCAGTCCTATGCTCTACCAGCCAGAACCTAGAAGGACACTTCACACCCGATTTGACACAGCTAGACTGGAGACTACTTGAAGGAAGAAATGAAAGTTCGATCTACCAACATAGAGTCCGCCCCTCCCAGGAAGAAGAAATTTGCTACTTTGGCTCATCAATTGGTAAGTCTGTCAATGAAGTTCAGTGCCCAGAGGTATGACCTCGGGAAGAAACAAAGATCGGGCGGGGAAAACGGGGTTCGAACCCGCGACTTCTGGCGTAACAGACCAGCAGCCAAATCTTGAACTCTTTTTACTGTTGAATTCCTCGAGTCGAGCTCTTCTAAATTAGATCTCATGTTGATAGATTTTAATGATTTTAAAAAAAAAAACGAAAAAATCAAACCGGGACCACGATTTTTTTTCCTTCTGAAAGAGGCATAACTGTGCCTCCCGCGGAAGCAAATCCGTGCCTCCACGAGAAGTAAACCCATGCCTCTCGCAGAAAGAAAAAAAGTTTTCGAGAGGCACGGCCGTGCCTCTCACGGAAGCAAAATCGTGCCTCTCATGGTAGGAAAAAAAAGAAAACATATTTTTTCCATTTTCGTGAGGCACGGTCATGCCTCTCGCGAAAGAAAAAGAAAAAAGAAAACTCATTTTTTGTTCTGTTCCGAGTTCCTCTCGCGGAAGCAAATCCGGACATCTCGCGCAAGGAAAAAGAAAAAAGGAAATGTGCTTTTTCCCGTTTTTGAGAGGAACGGTTGTGCCTCTCGCGGAAGCAAATCGTCCCCCTCACAGTAGGAAAAAAAATAAGAACACGTTTTTTTCGTTTTCAAGAGGCACGGTGCCTCTCTCAGTCGAAAAAAAGAAACACGTTTTTTTGCGCAAAATGTTTTTTTTTTGAATTTTTTCCTCCACACGTAAGAAAGACCGATGGAAAACCGAAAAGCCGAAAAAACAAAAAAACAACAACTAAAAAGCCAAAAATGTGTGCAAGAAAATGAAAAAAATTCGAAGGGAGCGCCCATAGCGTAGCACGTGACGGCTAAGAGCGTGCCAAGTCAGCCCACCCAAATTGACCCTTGGAAGGCTGTTTGGCCCCACATGACAAGAGCTCAATTCTTCGAAAATGCCAAATGAAGGACGAGCTCTATGGAGACTGATTTTTGAAAAATCCTAAATTCATATTTTGCGTTTCATTTTTAAAAAAGGTACACATATACCCAAAGATATGTACGTCAAAGGCGAGCTACACCAAAAAATGTGGCTTTTCACCACAATACCATATTCATTCTCTAAGCCCCTTGAATTTTGTTTTATTTTGTGCAGCTCTCAATTCAATGACGCACCCGAGCTGAAAATAATTTAGAAAAAAATCCAAAAAGTCTGAAACTTTCTCGGAACAAGTATTGTTAGTGTATTACTCCCACGACAATGCATAGGAGCTCTCAGGGTGTCATGCACCCTATTTCAACAGTAAAATTTAAAAAAAAATACTAGAAAAAAATGTATTAAAAACTGATCTGTTGGAGTATCAAACCTGGTCGTTAATTCTACCGGCATACGAAGTTTGGCGAAGAAATGACATCTGTGGTATTCTTAGTGAAGAAAATATAGTCTGACCTATTTCATTCAAACCTTTTTTATATAATCGAAATTTCTGTCTTTGCTGAGAATACCACGGATGCCATTTCTTCACGAAACTTCACGTGGGAGTAGAATGGTCGATCAAGTTTGATACCCCGAAATCTCATATATATTTTTCCTAGTATCTTCTTTGATTTTACTATTCATATAGGGTGCATGGCACCCCAGAGCTCCTAATCCGTGTCCATTACTCCCATGTATAGTTTTGCGACAAAATGACTTTCATGGTATTCAAAACGAATAAAAATAAAACTAATACTATATTAAGCTTGCTACTATTCGCATAGTTTATACTTGCAATTTTGTCTTTTTTGCCAACAATACCTTTCTTTTGCGAAATGAGGCAAGTGTTATATTTATGTCGAATATATTGTGTACGCAAGGGGTTACGTGGACTTGGAGTTGTAATTGATGTGGTTGGGTATGAATTGTGTAGGAGTCGGACACTTGTATCCTAGGCCTCTTATATACAGAGGGGCACCACACGTTATAACCCATGACGACTTGATAGCAACAGGTACGCGGGGGAGCCGACGGCTTGTGCCGGCGCCCGGGCGGCCGGTGTTGCGGTATCTTGGGGAGGAGCACCCCTAGTCATGCCCCGAGGATGTAGCCATATCGGTGAACCTCGTTTGCAAATATCGTGCCTCGGTGTGTCGCCTATGATCTTACATTAGCGTTTTATTCTAATAAGTGGTATCATGAGCAAGGTTGCGAGAAGGCTATGCGGAAGATCATCCGGAGGTACGAGGATCATGCTCAACAGGTGCCATGGAACGTCCGATTGGCGCAAGGTGGAGCATGGCGGCGATCGCGGAGGCGGTCGGTGGTGTCGGACACTTCAGGCAGGAGGCCTGGACCATTCGATGGGCTGCGGCCGGTAAGGATCGGCTAGACGTGGCGATCGGACCGGTGTAGTGGCTGTTGAAGACATCGCGGAGGCGACGGATTCGGCTCGCGATCAGACCGGCGACCAGACATGGGGGACGGCCGGATAGATGGGAGTGTGAGAGCATCGAGACGATGCGCTCGGTGTTGTACAAGGGCGGCGGCGCGACACTATGGACGGATTGTGTTGGCGACGTAGATGGCCAGGGTACGGCACGGCTCGTGCACAGATGATGCGCGAGGTGGCGTCTGTTTCAGCAGGGTTGGCGTACGGTGTGCGCGCGACAGGGCAAGTTACAGATCGCTGGCGAAGAACCAAGATCAGAGACGGGAGCTGTCGTCGTATACGGTGGCGATCTTTTCAGAGGCAAACGGAATCAAGAAGGTCAGGCTTTTGGTTGCGGCGCTGCATACACGAGAAAGCGCACGGAGCCACCGACGTGTGTGGTAGTCGGTCTCGGAAACAGCGGACGTACAGGCAAAAGGCAAAGGATCAGCGGGTCTACTCGGATAAGGTGCAGCAAAACAAAAGAAATCGTACTGGCGCAGGAGTCCAGGGGATTAACGAGCACGCGGCCAGCCGATACAACGTGTACGTGCGTGTGGATGTTTTGGTCCAGGGACAAGCCTACCGCTGGTTATATTGGAAATAATAAAAAAGGAAGGTGACGTGTGCATGCAAACTGGGTCCGTGTGAGACTTGTTTTGTGAGGTCCTAGCAAAATTGTGACAGGACTTGGGTTTCCGTGTATGAGAAGAAAAGATAACGCTCGGGTGATCAGCGGTAATAAAAGGCTGGCGACGCGAAGCAGCGAAGGGCACAATATTCAATCTACGAGTTTAGAAAAAAAAGGTGGAGCAGTCAAGTTTCTGCACAGAGCAAGTTGATCTGCGCGTTTTGGCGATAGGTTCCACAGGAATTTTCTGAAGGGCGGATAGGGATGTTGTGCTGGTTTCTATTTCTTGGTAGATCGCGGACTGCGGCATGGCTTCAGATGAGGAATACGGGATCAGTGATCTTTTTCGTGAGGAAGTCACAGAGGAAAAGGGCGGTAAGACCGGCAGCAGCAGGTCGGTAGATCGCGGCTCGGCATGGCGCCGGGATTCACCAGGTTTGATTTGGAGAAATTCGATGGTATGGGTAACTTCGGTCTATGGCAAACAAAAGTCAAGGATATTCTGGCGCAGCAGGGAATATTGAAGGGTTTGCAGGAGAAGAAGCTGGCCATGGTTGAAAACAATGTGTGGGAGGATATGCAAGTGCAGGCGGCCGCTATCATACGGCTTTGTCTTGCGGATCAGGTCATGTATCATGTCATGGACGAAGATTCTTCTAAGGAAATTTGGGACAAGTTGACAAATCGTTATATGTCCAAGTCAGCGACCAATAAGCTGTATTTGAAGCAAAAGTTCTATGGGTTGAAGATGCAGGAGGGGTCGGATCTTGTGGAGTATGTGAATGCCTTTAATCAGTTGGTCACGGATCTAGCGCGTCTGGATGTGAAGATTGATGCTGAGGATAAGGCGCTACTTCTTCTTGTTTCGTTGCCACCGTCCTATGAGCATTTGGTCATTACATTGACACATGGAAAGACAACCGTCAATAATGAGGAAGTCACTGCAGCGTTGCTTGGGCATGAGTTGAGGAAGCAAAAGAATGCTACAGAGGAGAGTACTCAAGGTTTGGGGTTGGCAGTTAAAGGTTATCAGCTCAGGAAGGGACAAGAGGCGGAGAAGAAAAGGAAAAAAAGATGCAGTGCTACAGGTGCAAGGATTGGGGACATATAAAGAGGGAATGCCCAGAACTGAAGGGTGGGGCAAGTGCTAATGCAGCTACTCATGGTGATGGCTTGGACAGTGATAATGATGTTCTCGTTGTATCAAACAGGCGGTCAACAAAAACTGAAGCGTGGATGTTGGATTCAGCTTGCTCTTTTCATGCGACGCCCAACAGGGAGTGGTTCTCTTCGTACAAGTCTGGTGAGTTTGGTTTAGCCTATGTGGGCGATGACGCATGTTATCGTGTTGCTGGAGTAGGTGACATCAAAATCAAGATGTTTGACGGAGTTGAGTGGATGCTTCGGGGAGTCAAGCATGTGCCAGGGTTAAGGAAGAATCTAATTTCGCTTGGTGTTCTTCATGATGGTGGTATGGAATTCCGTTCTGATCGGGATAAGAGGACCATGAAAATCATGGAAGATGGGGTGACCGTGATGATAGGAGAGAGGACGGCTTCACATCTTTACAAGTTGCAAGGAAGCACTATTGCACGTGGAGCCATGGAGAGTGGAGCTGCAGGAGTAGCAGTGAAGTCCCACGGTGGCGGCGGGTCTGGCCCGCTAGGTAGCTCTCAGTAAGCTACAAAGGAGACAACCCAAGTCCGGAGTACATGGAGGTTTGAGCATGGATGACTTCTAGGTGGTGGAGAATATTCGCCAAGGTGGAGTTTGTTATATTTGTGTCGAATATATTATGTATGCAAGGGGTTACGTGGACTTGGAGTTGTAATTGATGTGGTTGGGTATGAGTTGTGTAGGAGTCGGACACTTGTATCCTAGGCCTCTTATATACGGAGGGGCACCACACGTTGTAACCCATGACGACTTGATAGCAACAGGTACACGGGGAAGCCGACGGCTTGTGCCGGCGCCCTGGCGGCCGGTGTTGCGGTATCTCGGGGAGGAGCGCCCATAGTCATACCTGTCACATCCCTAGTCTGGTATGACTTAGACTAGCTAGCTATTTGTGCATCATATTTAAATTTCATTTAATTTGAAATGAGGATTGGTGGAAACCTCAGAATCATTTTTTGAAAATGACCCAAATAAAAAAATTTCTCCAAAAGGGTCCAAAAAAATGCTCATGTTGCCCTCTAAAAATATTGGACAGAGATAAAAATCAAAACAATATTTTTAGGAGCTCATGGATATTTATTTTGGCCATTTGGATCAATTCGAGAAATATTTGCATTGGAAATATATTTCTATATATATGAAATATGGTCCAAAAATTATGCCAATTATAAAAGAGCTCTGGAATAATATATCTAGCTCCTGCAAAAATTGGCATAAGGAAATTAAATGATTTAATATATTTATTAAATCAAAACAAATGTCAGAAAAATTAGAAAACAAAAATAAAAGAAGGAGGGGCTTACCTGGGCCTCCCCTCCCCTGCGCAGCCCAGCAGCAGCAGGCCGGCCCAGCCAGGAGGCGGCCCAGCCCGCCTGGCCCCCCCTCCTCTGTCGTCTTCCCCCCCGACAGGGGAACGGCGTGTGCCCGACGCTCGCAGGCACGCGCGCGCGCCACCTCCCCCCCTGCTGGCCACCTCCTGCTTCCTTCTCTCGCCCTCGATGCCCCGGACGAAGCCACGCA
>NC_041390.1:112495596-112502070 GCF_002162155.2 Triticum dicoccoides
TCTTGATACCAATGCATGTACGATAGGATCTGATGTAAGTCTTGCTGAGTACCTTTGTACTCATGTTGCTTTATTTATGTTTTTGCAGCGGAGACTTCGGTCTTACTAGTGTTCTCGTGGACTTCGACTAGTAGCTAGTACCTCAGCTACGATCTTGATCGGATGTTGTAGATAGTCAGGCTTTTCAGCCTTTTTCATTTGTAGATGTCTGTACCCAGACATGTAATGCTTCCGCTTGTTGCTTGATTGCTCTGACTGTTGGGTCATGTGACCCCTGTTTGTAATAATACTGTGACGGCTCTTCTGAGCCTTTATCTATATGAGTTGTTGAGTTATGCTGTGATGCCATGTTGTACAGCACATACTTGCATGTTATGCGTACGTGTAATGTGTATTGCTATGTGTGGGATCTGACTATCTAGTTGTTTATTCTTAGTAGCCTCTCTTACCGGGAAATGTCTCCTAGTGCTTCCACTGAGCCCTGGTAGCTTGCTACTGCTCCGGAACACTTAGGCTGGCCGGCATGTGTCCTTCTTCGATCCTGTGTCTGTCCCTTCGGGAAATGTCACGCGATGAATACCGGAGTCCTGCTAGCCCGCTACAGCCCGGTTCACCGGAGTCCTGCTAGCCCAGTGCTACAGCCTGGATTCACTCGCTGATGACCGACACGTTCGATGTTGGGTCATGGATGCCTGTCCCTGTAAGTTAGTGCCACTTTGGGTTTACGACTAGCCATGTCAGCCCGGGCTCTTTATCATATGGATGCTAGCAACACCATCATATACGTGTGCCAAAATGCGCAAACGGTCCCGGGCAAAGGTAAGGCGACACCCGTGGGGATACCGTGCGTGAGGCCGCAAAGTGATATGAGGTGTTACATGCTAGGTCGATGTGGCATTGAGTCGGGGTCCTGACAGCGTTGGTATCAGAGCCTGATTGCCTGTAGGTTTACCAAGCCATACTGGTCGAAGTTGAGTCTAGAAATTCTTTAGTTATATAAGGGAATTGATTGTGGGATGGAACGTAAGGCTCTTTTTACTCCTTTACCTCATGGCCTTCTGATCTGAGTCATCCTATCTTTCCTACGGGGTTAAGGAACTAGGCTTTCTCTTCCGTCTATCAGGATCACGTGTTACTACTCCGTAGTTCCATAGGACTGGTTGATCAGAGTCATACCCCAGTTTCGAGTACTTCCGGTGTAGTCTGTTTAGTACTATCCCAGAACCTTGAGTGGTGATGTTGAGTTGTTGTACCACCCCATTTTTAGTAGGATGTCTCATTCTGAGCATTTTACTGCCGTTATGCTGCCGGATTTTCCCTAGGGGTTCGAGTGATACTAATTCCTTGTCCTACATTCTACAGTCCATAGTTGTTGCTGATTCCGTCCTTGATTCGTTTCTCAGGATGTCATCAGCCAAGCGAAGTTCCGTTGCTCGTAACCAGAACCATGGAGATGGTAGGGATGAGGATCCTCCTGACCAGCCTTCGTCGACAGAGTTCATGTTAAAAATGGAGAGGAACAAGCGTGAGTCCAACCGCTTGTTGGCACGTATCGAGGAGAACACCGCACATCAGTTCAAAGGGTCTGCTACCATGATTTCATTCGCTTGCACCCACCTACCTTTCATCATTCCATCGAGCCACTCGATGCAGATGACTGGCTCCGTAGCATCACCCATAAGCTGCGTTCCGCGAGCGTAGCTGAAGATGACAAGGTCACTTATGCCACATACCACCTGGAAGGTCCTGCTAGTTTTTGGTGGCAGAACTACGAGGCTATGCTTCCAGCTGGCCAGATTCCTACCTGGAAGGATTTCACTGAGGCTTTTCGCGAGCATCACATTCCCCAGGCCCTCATTGATCGCAAGAGAGAAGAGTTCTGTAGTTTCACCCAGAGTAAGATGGCTGTTGATGCTTATAGCAGAAAGTTTGAGAACCTCGCCCGCTATGCCACAGAAGAAGTGTCCACGGATGCTAAGAAGCAGGCTAGGTTCCGGAAGGGTCTCAACCCTAAGTTGCGTCGTGATCTTCACCTGCATCATTGCGATACATTCCAAGCTCTTGTGAACAAAGCCATCAATGCAGAGACAGCTCAGCTCACTTACGAGGAGTCTCGTAAGCACACCCGTGATTTGGGATCTTCCTCTGGTTCTAGTTCCCAGAAACGCCGGATTTGGGTTCCAAACTCCGCTCTTCCTTCCGGTTATGCACCGAGGCCATCCTATGTGGTGCCTCCTCCAGCTCAGTCGTATGTTCCACCCAGGCCCACTGGTAGACCGCTTGTCAGTGCGGGTCCCCGTCCAACCTCAGGGACTTGCTTCACATGCGGGAAACCAGGACACTATGCACGTGACTGCTCTCAGACTAGTTATGCTCCACCCCAGCCCGAGAAGACTGTTGGCTGTGTTAAGCCATCACGCAAGATGATCAGTGTCAAGTCAGTTTCCACTGAACGTGGACGTGTGCATCACGTCTCAGCTAAAGACGCTCATGATGATCCAGATGTCGTTCTTAGTACACTCCTTGTCAATTGTCACCCAGCATCAGTTCTATTCGATACTGGAGCATCTCACTCCTTCATTTCTGAAGGCTATGCTCGTTTGCACGACATGTCATTTTGTGATATGCCAACTCCGCTTGAAATCCAAACCCCAGGGTCTAGATGGCAGACCACCAGAATCAGCCATGGTAACGAAATCCTTGTTGATAGAATTGTATTCCTTGCATCACTTGTAGCCCTCAAGTCCTCAGATATTAACATCATCTTGGGTATGGACTGGATGATAGCTCATCATGCCAAGATTGATTGTTACACAAGATCTGTTCAGCTTACACACCCGTCTGGCAAGATAGTCACCGTCTCCACTAGAGTTGCAAAGCGTCAGCTCTATTCTCTTAATGCCAGCCCTCTTCCAGACCTTGAAGATATCCCGGTAGTCCGTGACTTTCCGAATGTCTTTCCAGAGGAACTGCCAGGTGTTCCACCTGACAGAGAAGTAGAGTTTGTCATAGATCTTATCCCAGGAACAGCTCCAATCTCCCGGAGACCTTACAAGATGGCACCCTTAGAACTAGCCGAGCTTAAGAAACAACTCGATGAGTCCTTGCAAAAGGGTTTCATCCATCCTAGTTCTTCTCCTTGGGCTTGCCCCGTCCTCTTCGTCAAGAAGAAGGATGGTACGGACCGGATGGTTGTAGATTATCGTCCCGTTAATTTGGTCACGATAAAGAACAAGTATCCGCTTCCCAGGATCAACGACCTGTATGATCAGCTCGCTGGATCCTCAGTCTTTTCCAAGATGGATTTAAGATTAGGCTACCATCAAATCAAGATCAGAAACGGGGACATTCCCAAGACAGCTTTTGTCACTCGTTATGGCCAGTACGAGTACACCGTCATGTCCTTCGGCCTAACCAATGCCCCAGCCACATTCTCCCGCTTGATGAACTCGATCTTCATGGAGTACTTAGATAAGTTCGTCGTGGTTTACCTCGATGATATTCTTATTTACTCGAAGAACGAGGAAGAGCATGCCGAACATCTTAGACTTGTGTTAGAAAAACTCAGAGAGCACCGCCTTTATGCCAAGTTCTCCAAGTGTGAATTTTGGTTGCCAGAAGTGACCTATTTAGGCCACGTAATCTCTGGTAAGGGCATTGCTGTCAATCCCGAGAGAGTTCAAGCCGTTCTCGATTGGACTCCACCTGAGACTGTTAAACAAGTTAGGAGTTTCCTCGGTCTAGCCAGCTATTGTCGCCGCTTTGTTGAAAACTTCTCCAAAGTAGCCAAACCCCTCACGGAACTTCTCAAGAAAGATAAAAAGTTTGAGTGGTCCCCACAGTGTGAGTACAGTTTTCAGGAACTGAAAAGACGCCTGACTCTGCTCCCATACTTGTGCCACCGGATTTCACTAAAGACTTTATTATCTACTGCGACGCCTCACGACAGGGACTAGGTTGCATTCTTATGCAGGATCGTCATGTGATTGCCTATGCATCTCGACAGTTGCATCCACATGAGGAGAATTATCCTACACATGATCTAGAGCTTGCAGCCGTAGTCTATGCACTCAAGACCTGGCGACATTACCTCCTTGGTAAACGTTGCGAGATTTACACCGATCACCAGAGTCTCAAGTATATCTTCACCCAACCGGATCTGAACCTTAGGCAAAGACGTTGGTTGGAATTGATCACAGATTATGATCTAGGGATTACCTACACCCCAGGCAAAGCCAATGTCATGGCTGATGCTCTAAGCCGTAAATCCTATTGCAACAATCTCATGTTGCAGCAAGGCCAACCACTTCTCCATGAGGAATTCTGTAAGCTTAACCTTCACATTGCTCCTCGCGGATTCCTTTCTACCCTGGTGGCGAAACCTGATCTTGAAGATCGGATTATCGCTGCTCAAAAGCAAGACACAGGAATTTCTCGGATCAAGAGAAACATTAAGAAGGGAGTTGGTGGATGTTTCTCTATGGATGATCATGGTGTTGTTTTCTTTGAGAATCGCTTGGTGGTTCCCAAGAATCAACATCTGCGACAATTGATCCTTAAGGAGGCGCATGAATCTCCTCTCACGATTCATCCCGGTAGTACTAAGATGTATCAGGACCTACGCCAGAGGTTCTGGTGGACTAGGATGAAGAGAGAAATCGCTGAGTTCATTGCTAAATGTGACATTTGTCGTCGCGTTAAGGCAAAGCATCAAAGACCTGCTGGCACCCTTCAGCCTTTAGCTATTCCTGAATGGAAATGGGATAAAGTTAGTATGGACTTCATCACCGGCTTTCCCAGGACCAAGAGAGGGAATAACGCTATCTTCGTAGTCGTTGATCGTCTTTCCAAAGTGGCTCACTTCCTCCCTGTTCGAGAAAGTATCACTGCTGGTCAGCTTGCTGACTTATATATTTCTCGAATAGTGTCACTCCATGGTGTTCCACTAGAGATCAATTCAGACCGAGGCAGCCTTTTCACTTCTCATTTCTGGGAGAGTTTCCAAACTGCCATGGGAACCCATCTTTCCTTCAGTACCGCTTTCCACCCTCAGTCGAGTGGTCAGGTGGAACGGGTCAATCAAATTCTCGAAGACATGCTCAGAGCTTGCGTTATCTCCTTCGGTATGGATTGGGAGAAATGTCTTCCTTTCGCCGAGTTTGCTTATAACAACAGCTACCAATCCAGCCTCAAGAAAGCTCCTTTTGAGGTTCTCTATGGACGAAGATGTCGAACACCTTTGAACTGGTCAGAAACCGGTGAAAGACAATTCTTTGGACCGGATATGATCCAGGAGGCAGAAGAGCAAGTTCGCATCATTCGTGAGAATTTGAAAACAGCCCAGTCTCGGCAGAAAAGTCAGTACGATCATCATCATAAGGATATGACCTATGAGATTGGCGACCAAGCTTACCTTCGGGTTACTCCTTTGAAGGGTACCCATCGTTTCGGTATCAAGGGCAAGTTGGCTCCTTGTTACATTGGTCCTTTTCGTATTCTCGCTAAACGAGGAGAGGTTGCCTACCAATTGGAACTACCCCCACATCTTTCTCGAGTTCATGATGTCTTCCACGTCTCTCAACTCAGGCGTTGCTTCTCGGATCCCATCCGCGGAGTGGACCACGAAACGCTTGATCTCCAAGATAACCTCACATACCGAGAGTACCCGGTTCGCATTCTTGATCAAGCAGAGCGTGTTACCCGACGTCAGAACATCAAGTTTCTCAAAGTTCAGTGGTCTCATCATTCCGAGAGAGAAGCTACTTGGGAGCGAGAAGATCGTCTTCGGCTGGAGTACCCCGCTTTCTTTCCGTCGACCCCTGAATCTCGGGACGAGATTCTTTCAAGTGGGGGCGAGTTGTCACATCCCTAGTCTGGTATGACTTAGACTAGCTAGCTATTTGTGCATCATATTTAAATTTCATTTAATTTGAAATGAGGATTGGTGGAAACCTCAGAATCATTTTTTGAAAATGACCCAAATAAAAAAATTTCTCCAAAAGGGTCCAAGAAAATGCTCATGTTGCCCTCTAAAAATATTGGACAGAGATAAAAATCAAAACAATATTTTTAGGAGCTCATGGATATTTATTTTGGCCATTTGGATCAATTCGATAAATATTTGCATTGGAAATATATTTCTATATATATGAAATATGGTCCAAAAATTATGCCAATTATAAAAGAGCTCTGGAATAATATATCTAGCTCCTGCAAAAATTGGCATAAGGAAATTAAATGATTTAATATATTTATTAAATCAAAACAAATGTCAGAAAAATTAGAAAACAAAAATAAAAGAAGGAGGGGCTTACCTGGGCCTCCCCTCCCCTGCGCAGCCCAGCAGCAGCAGGCCGGCCCAGCCAGGAGGCGGCCCAGCCCGCCTGGCCCCCCCTCCTCTGTCGTCTTCCCCCCCGACAGGGGAACGGCGTGTGCCCGACGCTCGCCGGCACGCGCGCGCGCCACCTCCCCCCC
>NC_041390.1:112505286-112506578 GCF_002162155.2 Triticum dicoccoides
TCTTGATACCAATGCATGTACGATAGGATCTGATGTAAGTCTTGCTGAGTACCTTTGTACTCATGTTGCTTTATTTATGTTTTTGCAGCGGAGACTTCGGTCTTACTAGTGTTCTCGTGGACTTCGACTAGTAGCTAGTACCTCAGCTACGATCTTGATCGGATGTTGTAGATAGTCAGGCTTTTCAGCCTTTTTCATTTGTAGATGTCTGTACCCAGACATGTAATGCTTCCGCTTGTTGCTTGATTGCTCTGACTGTTGGGTCATGTGACCCCTGTTTGTAATAATACTGTGACGGCTCTTCTGAGCCTTTATCTATATGAGTTGTTGAGTTATGCTGTGATGCCATGTTGTACAGCACATACTTGCATGTTATGCGTACGTGTAATGTGTATTGCTATGTGTGGGATCTGACTATCTAGTTGTTTATTCTTAGTAGCCTCTCTTACCGGGAAATGTCTCCTATGTTGGAAATATGCCCTAGAGGCAATAATAAAAGCATTATTATTATATTTCCTTGTTCATGATAATTGTCTTTATTCATGCTATAATTGTGTTATCTGGAAATCATAATACATGTGTGAATAATAGACATCAACATGTCCCTAGTGAGCCTCTAGTTGACTAGCTCGTTGATCAACAGATAGTCATGATTTCCTGACTATGGACACTGGATGTCATTGATAATGAGATCACATCATTAGGAGAATGATGTGATGGACAAGACCCAATCCTAAACATAGCACAAGATCGTATAGTTCGTTTGCTAGAGTTTTGCAATGTCAAAGTATCTTTTCCTTAGACCATGAGATCGTGTAACTCCCGGATACCCTAGGAGTGCTTTGGGTATGCCAAACGTCACAACGTAACTGGGTGACTATAAAGGTAGACTACGGGTATCTCCGAAAGTGTCTGTTGGGTGACATGGATCAAGACTGGGATTTGTCACTCCGTATGACGGAGAGGTATCACTGGGCCCACTCGGTAATGCATCATCATAATGAGCTCAGAGTGACCAAGTGTCTGGTCACGGGATCATGCATTACGGTACGAGTAAAGTGACTTGCCGGTAACGAGATTGAACGAGGTATTGGGATACCGACGATCGAATCTCGGGCAAGTAACATATCGATAGACAAAGGGAATAGCGTACGGGGTTGATAGAATCCTCGACATCGTGGTTCATCCGATGAGATCATCGTGGAGCATGTGGGAGCCAACATGGGTATCCAGATCCCGCTGTTGGTTATTGACCGGAGAGTCGTCTCGGTCATGTCTGCTTGTCTCCCGAA
>NC_041390.1:112507439-112509150 GCF_002162155.2 Triticum dicoccoides
CATCATATTGTTGCATATGATTGTGTATTGATTGCCGGCACCGTTCCTTCTCGATAGGTCCTGCTCCGCAGACGTTCCAGAGTACCTGTCTGTGAAGCAGTGCCTCCCTTGTTGATTTACCAGGCAAGCAAACCCCCTTGTTCATTTCGATAAAACCCTACTCTCTCGCTCCTGCTCTCAGTTATTGCATTAGGACAACAACGATTCATCCGCTACTTTGTGCTGCGGTAGTTGAACCCATTCCTCTGCATGACCTGTCATTGCCACAGTAAATAGTTGAAACCCACTAGCATGTGTAGGAGTTGATTGAAGCCATTGTTGTGTTCCTACCATGCTATGCCTGCTATTGCTTAGAGTTGTGTCAGGTCTGGTTCATTGGGAATGAATTGGAGTGTTACGATATGTTCTGATGCTGAGAGTGAAGTGTGTGAACACGATTTGGTAAAGGTAGCGGTGAGAGGCCGTGTAGGAGTACATGGTGGGTTGTCTCACTGGAACCGTCCTTAAGCACTGAGTTCTATGTATGTTGTCCAATGACTCGATACTACCACACATTGGGTTCCGGTAACTCGACCCCTCTCGACTTATTAACCAACTTGGTCTCGGTCCAGGAGTCGCAACTAGTTTCTGGTGTTTGTAGGTAGTGCTATTTTTCTACCAAGTGGCACCCGGCAGGGTGGGCTTGGGACAGACTAGGCACACGTGGCCTGGTGTACCGAGTGGCACCCGGATGGTGGGCTCGGGAACCCTGCTCACATCGTTTGGGACCGTGAGCGACACCCCGGCCGGATCTCCTTGCGGATGGAACCCGAATAGGCGATAAACCTGGACTAGAGTCTTGTGTGGTTAGTCAGGTCGTGGCCGACACCCTCGCCAGGCTTCCGCTTGAAGGTTGCCGAGATACATGACGTGTACATGGCGGTAAGTGGCGAGAGCGTGTGTGAATAAGTACACCCCTGCAGGGTTAACATGATCTATTCGAATAGCCGGGTCCGCGGTTACGGACTTCTTGGATGCTTACATGGTACATAGACAACTTGAAGTGGATACTATAAAATGCTCAAGACAAGTGTGAGTGCTATGGATGGCCTTCTCGGAGGGAGACGGGGATGAATCCATAGTAGTGTATTGTATGGTGATTAGTGGACTCGTGTACGTTGTTTCACCTCCAGAGTTTCTGGTAGTCGTAGAATAGGATAGCCACAGAGTCAAAGCTGGCTTGCTGCAACTAAACCCCACATTACCCTCTTGATACCAATGCATGTACGATAGGATCTGATGTAAGTCTTGCTGAGTACCTTTGTACTCATGTTGCTTTATTTATGTTTTTGCAGCGGAGACTTCGGTCTTACTAGTGTTCTCGTGGACTTCGACTAGTAGCTAGTACCTCAGCTACGATCTTGATCGGATGTTGTAGATAGTCAGGCTTTTCAGCCTTTTTCATTTGTAGATGTCTGTACCCAGACATGTAATGCTTCCGCTTGTTGCTTGATTGCTCTGACTGTTGGGTCATGTGACCCCTGTTTGTAATAATACTGTGACGGCTCTTCTGAGCCTTTATCTATATGAGTTGTTGAGTTATGCTGTGATGCCATGTTGTACAGCACATACTTGCATGTTATGCGTACGTGTAATGTGTATTGCTATGTGTGGGATCTGACTATCTAGTTGTTTATTCTTAGTAGCCTCTCTTACCGGGAAATGTCTCCTA
>NC_041390.1:112544660-112574556 GCF_002162155.2 Triticum dicoccoides
AGCCAGCCTTCCACTCGGAGGCTTAGCTGCAGCCTCGTGCTCGCCTAAGTTATAAAAATCCTACCGAGTGGTAGAGCAACCCTCTCACTCGGAGGCTTAGCTGCAGTCCAAGCACTCGCCTAAGTTGTGAAAATCCTACCAAGTGAAGAGCAATCCTCTCACTCGGGGGCTTAGCTGCGGCCCTGTGCTCGCCTAAGTTACAAAATCCTACCGAGTGAAGAGCAACCCTCTCACTCGGGGGCTTAGCTGCAGCCCAGTGCTCGTCTAAGTGGACTAAAGAATAAGCCGATTGCAGCATAGGCACCTTGCTTTGAACCTGCAAAAGACATTCCGAGCCGAAGGCAATCGTATTCAAGCACCAAATTCAAGTTTGAATTGATATCTAAAGGAACCGAAAGTGCTCAGGCGTCAAGCCTGTTAAGGTTTGTCGGTTACAATTCCACTCGGCATACCGAGGCAAATTTAAAGCGTCGAGCCAGAAGAAGTTTTTTACCCCTCCTGTGGAGGGCTAGAAGGTGCAACAAATTCATCAAGGTCAATCCCGTCGGCGATCCGAGTGGCAGCTGCAAGGAAAGTTTCCATAAAGGATCTGAAGTCGTGCTTCTTGGTATTGGCCACCCGAAGGGCCGCCAGCTTCTCTTCTCGCGCATCTTTGCAGTGGACTCGGGCCAGACACAGAGCGACATCTGCACCACACCGAGCCGAGGACTTCTTCCACTCCTGCACTCGACCAGGGATCGTGTTCAAGCGGGCCATCAGCGACTCAAGGTCATTCTGAAGTGTCTCCTCAGGCCAGAGCGTCGAGTCGATGCGAGATGTGGCGGCCTTCAGCCTTGCGAGATAGTCCACGACAGCTGCGACACGAGACTCCAGTCGGAAAACATCCATGGCAACTTCGTCGTTCACCGGAGAATTGACGGGGTCAAGGTTTGGCTCCAGTCGGCTGGTTTCCTCTTCGAAGTTTTGACAAAATTCTGCAAGGGTGATCACTAAGTCAAGGAGATAGTCGAACGGAAGAAGCCACAGTTGGAAATATTTACCAAACATGGAGGTTTACCTTCAAGCATAAGAAACAGCTTCTTGGCAAGGCCACTCAGGAAGGCTTCCAGTTCAGTTTTCTTCTCAGTCAATTTGCTGACTTGGTCGGTCAAGGCAGCTTTGTCAGTTCTCAGTCGACTGACTTCCTTGTTGGCAATCCCAAGAGCAGTTTTCAGATTGGTATTGTCTTGTTCGAGCTTGGTGACTGAAGCTAACTTCTCGTCAACAAGCTTGATCTTCTCAGCTAGCTCAAGGTCTTTCTTCTGCTGGGCCTCCCTTACCTTGCCTGCAAGTTACAGCAAGATCAGGTGCTGAAACAAGCAAGGGGAAAAGCAGTCGTCAGGGTCTCACCAAACATACCTTCAGTCTCCTCCTTTGCCTTTGTCAGCTTCTCCTGAACCAGCTTCAAGCTCAGCTCGACTTGAGTATGTTTTTGTTCCAGCTCTGAGTAGCGAGCCACAAGATCACAGGAGTTCTGCGAAGAACCAATCGACTAAACGTCAAATGTAACTCACTTCCGAGTGAAAAAGGGAAAAACACACGTTTCTAAGACTACAGCCGAATACAAGCATTCGACCGTAGTCTCGGGGACTACACCCAGTGGGTGCACTCAGCGTGCCCCCACTAATCCTGTTGAAGACAAAGTCGACCAGTCGACCTCAAAAAAAAAAACAGTGTGCGAGACGCATTCTCTAAGACTGTGATCAACTGCAAGCAGTCGACCACAGTCTCGGGGACTACACCCAGCGGGTGCACTCAGCGTGCCCCCACCGCTTTGCGAAATCCAGTCGACCAGTCGACTGACAGAAAGATTGACATCATAAAGCCTAAGGCCGACTGCCAGCAGTCGACCTTAGCCTTGGGGACTACACCCAGCGGGTGCACTCAGCGTGCCCCCGCTAACACGGAGTTTATTCGACACACCCAGTGGGTGACTAATATAAATTCCGGAAAAGAAAAGTTTTTGGTAGCATATCCAACAGAACAAACAGCGGTCGACTGACCTGGACATTGCTTTGGAGGGCAGAACCGGCGTCATAAGCTGCCTGGCTCGCGTCCCGGATGGTCTTCAGCTGCTCCATCATGAGTCCCGCCTGGCGTATCGCCTCCTTCGCTGCGCCAGCTTGGTCCTCCGGGACGTGGTGCGTCATGAAGAGGGAAGGCTGCTGAGCACTCGTCAGTGGATTCGCGAAGGTCACCGTGTGTCGAGTGGTGTTCTCTTCCTCCACAGTCAGAATTTCAGGCGCCGGCACATCCTGAGGCACCTTACTGGCGGACGCTTTCCGACTCCTCCTGTGCTTCAGCGGCTCTTCATCCTCATCATCATCAGGAAGATCGATAACAGTGTTGGGTGGAGCTGCGGAGAAGGATCAGGATCAGAGATCGCGAGTCAGTCGACTAAGAATGGTATTAAGAACACAGTACCTGGATTCGAAGTTGCTGCATCCTCCATCTCGTGGTCATCGGCCCGGGCCGAGGTCTCAGAAGTAGCAGCACTGCAACTCCAAAGGATCAGTCGACTAACCTCAGCGTCGACCAGAGATAAAGTTCGCACAGAATAAGAAAATATGAGCAACACAATTACCCTGATATGGTGGGGATGGACACCTTCATCTTCGGCAGGAGCTTGGTCGGCTTCGATGAGGCCGCCCTGGGCTGCTTCGGCGCCTTTTCAGTCGGCGCCGGAGAGGTGGTCCGAGGGCGCTTGGTCGACTGAGTGGCGGTCGCAACCCCCTTACCACGTTCGGTCGAAGGGTCGTGGACAAGCTTCGACCGCCTTTCTGAGCGCGGTGGAACGACCTCCTCCTCCTCTTCTTCCTCGTCCTCGATGTCATCTTCAACACCTTCATCATCATCATCGTCGTCATCATCCCCTGCAGCATCCGAGTCCCATTCCTCCTCTTCCTGGCTCTCGCCCCCACTCGCCTCGCCCCCGCTCGCCTCGCCTTCCTCAGTCGAAGCTTGTGCCCCATTGGGCATCGAGTACAACTCGGTGAAGGGCTAGCAGATGCCCAAACAAGGATCAGTCGACCAGTCGGCAGGGTTAGCAGAAATGAATACGACAAGGACACAATGGAAAGCAGAGCAAGTGTACCTTGTTTGGGTCGCTGTTGTGGTCGAGTGGAGGAATCCTTCTGGCTCCGCGCGGGTTGTCCCTGTTTCCGGTAACGGCTACCATCCATCTTTCCAGAGTGGCATCGTCGACTTCTTCTGGATGGACCCTAGTCTCGTCTTCGGGCCCACAGTACAACCACATGCAGTGGCTCCGGAATTGAAGGGGTTGGATGCGACGCCTGAGGAAGACCTCCAGAAGATCCATGCCCGTCACCCCCTCCCGAACCAACTGCACCACGCGCTCCATCAACATCTTCACGTCGGCTTTCTCCTCCGGAATCAGCTTCAGAGGGGAGGGCTTGTTCACTCGGTCCATGGTAAATGGAGGGAGTCCACTCGACTGCCCTGGCGTCGACTGGACCTGACAGTAGAACCAAGTCGACTGCCAGCCTCTGACGGACTCGGGAAAGGACATGGGCGGGAAGGTGCTATTATTCCTCACCTGAATCCCCAGGCCCCCACACATTTGGACGACTCGGGTCTTCTCATCACCTGGGCTCGCCTTCTTCACGGTCTGAGAGCGACACGTGAAGATACGTTTGAACAAACCCCAGTGCGGTCGACAGCCCAAGAAACCCTCACACATGGACACGAACGCAGCAAGATAGGCAATGGAGTTTGGGGTAAAGTGGTGGAGCTGCGCTCCAAAGAAATTCAAGAAGCCACGGAAGAAAATGCTTGGCGGCAAGGAAAACCCACGATCAACATGAGTGGCCAGAAGCACACACTCACCCTCTTCTGGCTGTGGCTGCCACTCCTTCCCCGGCAACCTCGCAGCTCCGTGAGGGATCAAGCCCTCGTTGGCCATGTCGAGGAGGTCCTTCTCCGTGATGGTCGACTGGATCTAGTCTCCTTGGACCCAGCCTTTCGGCAGGCGGGATGTGGACGAGGACCCTCTGCGGCTGGTGGATCTCCCCTTCGCCTTCTCCGATGCCGACGCCTTCTTGGCACGCTCCAGCGCCGCCGCCTTCTCCTTGGCCATGGTCGCCGGTGAGATGCAAGAAGGGAAGTGGTGCGGGGGCGAGAGCGAGCACGCTGAGCAGGGAGGAAGGAAGCAGAGGGAGAGAGGGAGAATGCTGAGGCGCAGCACAGAAATCCTCGCCGGGCACATTTATAAGGTCCCTTCCGAGTGGCTGACATGTGGGCCCGGTCGATCTAATCATATCTGGGAGCAGTTATGAGGACTGGATACGTGGCGAAAAAGGCGGCGCGGAGATCGAGGCGTCTATGCCCCGTCCCATTCGAACGCCGCGGTCTGCCCCGCTTCGCGCGCGCCCCCAAATTTCGCACCCCGCGGAATCCGCGAGCAACAAATCAGTCTGTCAGACGCGGTGTTTCCGGCGATCCGTCGCTCGGAGATCGTCGAAGCTCGAAAGATCACTCGACGCAAAAATAGAATGGATCGAGTCGACCGAAGACAAATTGCTCCCTGTCAACGAAGAGATTCTTTGATCCAGAACAGCGCACAACTAGAGTGCAAAGGTTAATCGGAAACGACATCAACTCCTTCTTCACTCGAAGCCTCAATCCATTCGGGGGCTAATGATGGGGTTATGTACCTAGGGTAGGGTCATGGACCTGTTCCAAGTAACTTACCCTAGGACATCCCTAGAAGAGGTCGCCTTCCAGTCGACCAACGAGGATTCACTCGACTGGCCTGAAGGACTCGACCACGAAGACTCACTCGACCACCAGGAGGTCAAGAGGCACTCTGCACCGCAACGGCCTGTAATTAAGTAGACTTTATGATAGTAAAGACACTTTATGTGGGGCGTTACCAGTAACGCCCCAGACTTAACTCACCTTAAACCCTCTCCTACGTGGGCTGGCTGGGGTCCTGGCGCACTCTATATAAGCCACCCCCCTCCACAGGCAGAAGGGTTCGGCACCTTGTAATCCATACATTGATAATCCACTCGACCGCCTCCGGGCTCCGAGACGTAGGGCTGTTACTTCTTCCGAGAAGGGCCTGAACTCGTACATCCCTTGTGCTTACAACCTCTCCATAGCTAGGACCTTGCCTCTCCATACCTACCCCCCACTCTACTGTCAGGCTTAGAACCACGACAGAGCTCTGTAGCATTTCTCATATTATATGTAGATGACATACTTTTGATGGGAAATGATATAGAACTCTTGGACAGCATCAAGGCCTACTTGAATAAAAGTTTTTCAATGAAGGACCTTGGAGAAGCTGCTTATATATTAGGCATCAAAATCTATAGAGATAGATCAAGACGCCTCATAGGTCTTTCACAAAGCACATACCTTGATAAGATATTGAAGAAGTTCAATATGGATCAATCCAAGAAAGGGTTCTTGCCTGTGTTACAAGGTATGAAATTGAGCTCAGCTCAATGTCCGACCACGGCAGAAGATATAGAAGAGATGAGCGTCATCCCCTATGCCTCAGCCATAGGTTCTATTATGTATGCCATGCTGTGTACCAGACCTGATGTAAACCTTGCCGTCAGTTTGGTAGGAAGGTACCAAAGTAATCCCGGCAAGGAACACTGGACAGCGGTCAAGAATATCCTGAAGTACCTGAAAAGGACTAAGGAAATGTTTCTCGTTTATGGAGGTGACGAAGAGCTCGTCGTAAAGGGTTACGTCGACGCTAGCTTCGACACAGATCTGGATGACTCTAAGTCACAAACCGGATACGTGTATATTTTGAATGGTGGGGCGGTAAGCTGGTGCAGTTGCAAGCAAAGCGTCGTGGCGGGATCTACATGTGAAGCGGAGTACATGGCAGCCTCGGAGGCAGCACATGAAGCAATATGGGTGAAGGAGTTCATCACCGACCTAGGAGTCATACCCAATGCGTCGGGGCCGATCAAGCTCTTCTGTGACAACACTGGAGCTATTGCACTTGCCAAGGAGCCCAGGTTTCACAAGAAGACAAGGCACATCAAGCGTCGCTTCAACTCCATTCGTGAAAATGTTCAAGATGGAGACATAGAGATTTGTAAAGTACATACGGACCTAAATGTAGCAGATCCGTTGACTAAACCTCTCCCTAGCGCAAAACATGATCAACACCAGAATTCCATGGGTGTTCGATTCATCACAATGTAACTAGATTATTGACTCTAGTGCAAGTGGGAGACTGTTGGAAATATGCCCTAGAGGCAATAATAAAAGCATTATTATTATATTTCCTTGTTCATGATAATTGTCTTTATTCATGCTATAATTGTGTTATCCGGAAATCGTAATGCATGTGTGAATAACAGACACCAACATGTCCCTAGTGAGCCTCTAGTTGACTAGCTCGTTGATCAACAGATAGTCATGGTTTCCTGACTATGGACACTGGATGTCATTGATAACGAGATCACATCATTGGGAGAATGATGTGATGGACAAGACCCAATCCTAAACATAGCACAAGATCGTATAGTTCGTTTGCTAGAGTTTTGCAATGTCAAAGTATCTTTTCCTTAGACCATGAGATCGTGTAACTCCCGGATACCGTAGGAGTGCTTTGGGTATACCAAACGTCACAACGTAACTGGGTGACTATAAAGGTAGACTACGGGTATCTCCGAAAGTGTCTGTTGGGTGACATGGATCAAGACTGGGATTTGTCACTCCGTATGACGGAGAGGTATCACTGGGCCCACTCGGTAATGCATCATCATAATGAGCTCAGAGTGACCAAGTGTCTGGTCACGGGATCATGCATTACGGTACGAGTAAAGTGACTTGCCGGTAACGAGGTTGAACGAGGTATTGGGATACCGACGATCGAATCTCGGGCAAGTAACATATCGATAGACAAAGGGAATAGCGTACGGGGTTGATTGAATCCTCGACATCGTGGTTCATCTGATGAGATCATCGTGGAGCATGTGGGAGCCAACATGGGTATCCAGATCCCGCTGTTGGTTATTGACCGGAGAGTCGTCTCGGTCATGTCTGCTTGTCTCCCGAACCCGTAGGGTCTACACACTTAAGGTTCGGTTACGCTAGGGTTGTAGGGATATGTATATGCAGTAACCCGAATGTTGTTCGGAGTCCCGGATGAGATCCCGGACGTCACGAGGAGTTCCGGAATGGTCCGGAGGTAAAGATTTATATATGGGAAGTCCTGTTTCGGGCATCGGGACAAGTTTCGGGGTTATCGGTATTGTACCGGGACCACCGGAGGGGTCCCGGGGGCCCACCGGGTGGGGCCACCCATCCCCGGGGGCCACATGGGCTGCAAGGGGGTGCGCCTTGGCCTAATGGGCCAAGGGCACCAGCCCCACATAGGCCCATGCGCCTAGGGTTCAAGGGGGCAAGAGTCCTAGGAGGGTAAGGCACCTCCTAGGTGCCTTGGGGGGGAGGGAAACCCCCCTAGGCCGCCGCACCCCCTAGGAGATTGGATCTCCTAGGGCCGGCCACCCCCCCTTGGCACCCCTATATATAGTGGGGGAGAGGAGGGACTTCACACCTTGAGTCCTTGGCCTTTGGTTGCCTCCTTCTCCCTCCCCAACACCTCCTCAACCTCCATAGTGCTTAGCGAAGCTCTGCCGGAGTACTGCAGCTCCATCAACACCACGCCGTCGTGCTGCTGCTGGTGCCATCTCCCTCAACCTCTCCTCCCTCCCTTGCTGGATCAAGAAGGAGGAGACGTGGCTGTTCCGTACGTGTGTTGAACGCGGAGGTGCCGTCCGTTCGGTGCTAGGATCTCCGGTGATTCGAATCACGTCGTGTTCGACTACATCATCCCCGTTCTTTGAACGCTTCCGCTCGCGATCTACAAGGTACGTAGATGCATCCAATGACTCGTTGCTAGATGAACTCCTAGATGATCTTGGTGAAACGAGTAGGAAATTTTTTGTTTTCTGCAACGTTCCCCAACATCCTAGTGCTTCCACTGAGCCCTGGTAGCTTGCTACTGCTCCGGAACACTTAGGCTGGCCGGCATGTGTCCTTCTTCGATCCTGTGTCTGTCCCTTCGGGAAATGTCACGCGATGAATACCGGAGTCCTGCTAGCCCGCTACAGCCCGGTTCACCGGAGTCCTGCTAGCCCAGTGCTACAGCCTGGATTCACTCGCTGATGACCGACACGTTCGATGTTGGGTCATGGATGCCTGTCCCTGTAAGTTAGTGCCACTTTGGGTTTACGACTAGCCATGTCAGCCCGGGCTCTTTATCATATGGATGCTAGCAACACCATCATATACGTGTGCCAAAATGCGCAAACGTCCCGGGCAAAGGTAAGGCAACACCCGTGGGGATACCGTGCGTGAGGCCGCAAAGTGATATGAGGTGTTACATGCTAGGTCGATGTGGCATTGAGTCGGGGTCCTGACAATACCCCGAGGATGTAGTCATATCGGTGAACCTCATACAAATATCGTGCCTCGGTGTGTCGTCTATGATCTTACATTAGCGTTTTATTCTAACAGCAAGTTCCAAAAATCCTCACTGATCACGTACGTGTATATATATTTTTTAGAATTTCGGCCTCCGCCCTACTCTCAGTTCTCTTATTATTTTGGAAGCACCCGAACAACATAGTAATAAGAGTGTCCTGTTGGATTATGGATGGGCTTAGGCCCATATAAGACACTAATTCCTGGTTAATCTTGAGGCCCATGTATGAGATGGCAGGTGGTGGGAAGTTTAGTCCCATCTTGCTAGTTGAGAAGAGTTGAGTGTCATAGCCACGATGCGGCTATATCTCCCACGTGTCGGAGCACGACTTAGAGGCATAACCGCATAGTAGGCATGTCGCAAGAGGGGTAATCTTTACACATCTCGTGTACTGAATAAGAAAGGGATAAAGAGTTGACTTACAATCGTCACTTCACACAATACATAAATATAGCATTACATCATCCAGAATACAACCAAGGTCTGACTACGAAACCAAATAAAGAAAGACAATCCCTAATGCAAAAGATCCCTGATCGCCCCGACTGGGCTCCACTACTGATCAATAGGAAAACAAAACAACACAACAAACAAGATCTTCATCGAGCTCCCACTTGAGCTCAGCTGCGTCATCTGCACTGGTATCAACGGCATCTGCATCTGCAACGGCTCAGAAGCTTATGGGTAGGAAAGGATAGTAAGGTGGAGCTGCAGCAAGCACTAAGCATATATGGTGGCTAACATACGCAAATAAGAGCGAGAAGAGAAGCAATGCAATGGTCATGAAGCTACAAGTGATCAAGAAGTGATCCTGAAAACTACTTACGTCCAAACATAACACAAGGAACCGTGTTCACTTCCCGGACTCCGCCGGAAAGAGACCATCATGGCTACACACGTGGTTGATGCATTTTAATTAAGTTAAGTGTCAAGTTCTCTACAACCGGATATTAACAAATTCCCATCTGCCCATAACTGCGGGCACGGCTTTCGAAAGTTCAAACCCTGCAGGGGTGTCCCAACTTAGCCCATCACAAGCTCTCACGGTCAACGAAGGATATTCCTTCTCCCAAGAAGACCCGATCAGTCTCGGAATCCCGGTTATAAGACATTTCGACAATGGTAAAACAAGACCAACAAAGCCACCCGATGTGCCGACAATCCCGATAGGAGTCGCACGTATCTCGTTCTCAGGGAAACACCGGATGAGACAGGCTACGAGTAAAACCAGCCCTCGAGTTTCCCCGAGGTGGCCCCGCATGCAGCTCGGTTTGGACCAATACTTAAAGAAGCACTGGCCCGGGGGGGTTAAAATAAAGATGACCCTTGGGTTGGCCGACCCAAGGGAAGGGTAATAGGTTGTTAGGCAAATGTAAAACCAATGTTGGTCCTTGCTGGAGGAGTTTTATTCAAAGCGAACTGTCAAGGGGTTCCCATAACACCCAACCGCGTAAGGAACGCAAAATCAAGGAACATAACACCGGTATGACGGAAACTAGGGCGGCAAGAGTGGAACAAAACACCAGGCATAAGGCTGAGCCTTCCACCCTTTACCAAGTATATAGATGCATTAATTAAAATAATAGATATTGTGATATCCCAACATATCCATGTTCCAAACATGGAACAAACTTCAGCTTCACCTGCAACTAACAATGCTATAAGAGGGGTTGAGCAAAGCGGTAACATAGCCAAACAACGGTTTGCTAGGAAAGGTGGGTTAGAGGCTTGACATGGCAATATGGGAGGCATGATATAACAAGTGGTTGGTAGCGCGACATAGCGATAGAACGAACAACTAGCAAGCAAAGATAGAAGTGATTTCGAGGTATGGTCATTGATACGTCTCCAACGTATCTATAATTTTTGATTGCTCCATGCTATATTATCTACAGTTTCCGATGTTTATGGGCTTTATTATACACTTTTATATCATTTTTGGGACTAACCTATTAACCCAGAGCCCAGTGCCAGTTTCTGTTTTTACCTTGTTTTAGGGTTTCGAAGAAAAGAAAAATCAAACGGAGTCCAATTGACCTGAAACTTCACGGAACTCATTTTTTGGAAGGAAAGAAGCCAAGAAGACTTGGAGTGCACGCCAGGGGACTTACGAGGAGGCCACGAGGCATGGGGCGCGCCCACCCCCCTTGGCACGCCGTCCACCCTCGTGAGCCCCTCGTGGCCCCCCTGATGTACTCCTTCCGCCTATATATCTCCATATACCCTAAAAACACCACAGAGCATAATAGATCGGGAGTTCCGCCGCCAGAAGTCTTCGTAGCCACCGAAAGCCAATCTAGACCCGTTCCAGCACCCTGCCGGAGGGGGCAATCCTTCCCCGGTGGCTACCTTCATCATCCCGGTGCTCTCCATGATGAGGAAGGAGTAGTTGTCCCTCGGGGCTGAGGGTATGTACCAGTAGCTATGTGTTTGATCTCTCTCTCTCTCTCTCTCTCTCTCTCTCTCTCTCGTGTTCTTGAGGTGATACGATCTTGATGTATCGCGAGCTTTGCTATTATATTTGGATCCTATGATGTTTCTTCCCCCTCTAGTCTCTTGTAATGAATTGAGTTTCCCCTTTGAAGTTATCTTATCGGATTGAGTCTTTCAAGATTTGAGAACACTTGATGTATGTCTTGCCGTGGATATCTGTGGTGACAATGGGATATCATGTGATTCACTTGATGTATGTTTTGGTGATCAACTTGCGGGTTCCGCCCATGAACCTACGCATAGGGGTTGGCACACGTTTTCGTCGTGATTCTACGGTAGAAACTTTGGGGCACTCTTTGAGGTCCTTTGTGTTGGTTGAATAGATGAATCTGAGATTGTGTGATGCATATCGTATAATCATACCCACGGATACTTGAGGTGACATTGGAGTATCTAGGTGACATTAGGGTTTTTGGTTGATTTGTGTCTTAAGGTGTTATTCTAGTACGAACTCTAGGGCTGTTTGTGACACTTATAGGAATAGCCCAACAGATTGATTGGAAAGAATAACTTTGAGGTGGTTTCGCACCCTACCATAATCTCTTCGTTCGTTCTCCGCTATTAGTGACTTTGGAGTGACTCTTTGTTGCATGTTGAGGGATAGTTATATGATCCAATCATGTTATTATTGTTGAGAGGACTTACACTAGCGAAAGTATGAACCCTAGGCCTTATTTCCACGCATTGCAATACCGTTTACGCTCACTTTTACCATTAGTTACCTTGCTGTTTTTATAATTTCAGATTGCAAATACCTTTATCTATCATCCATATACCACTTGTATCACCATCTCTTTGCCGAACTAGTGCACCTATACAATTTACCATTGTATTGGGTGTGTTGGGGACACAAGAGACTCTTTGTTATTTGGTTGCAGGGTTGCTTGAGAGAGACCATCTTCATCCTACGCCTCCTACGGATTGATAAACCTTAGGTCATCCACTTGAGGAAAATTTGCTACTGTCCTACAAACGTCTACAAGAAGAAGGTTGTGTAGTAGACATCAAGCTCTTTTCTGGCGCCCTTGCTGGGGAGGTGAGTGCTTGAAGGTATATCTTTAGATCTTGCAATCGAGTCTTTTAGTTTCTTGTTTTATCACTAGTTTAGTTTATAAAAGAAAATTACAAAAAATGGAATTAAGTTTGTCTCATACGCTTCACCTTTTTAATATCTTTTGTGAGTATGATGGAAAGGATAATTGTGCTCAAGTGCTAGAAGAAGAATTATATAAAATGTTTGGCACTAAATCTTTGAATGATGAGCATGATTGCAATGTTGTTAGTATGAATTCTTTGAATATCCATGATACTAATGATGATTGCACTAGTTATGATGAAAATGCCTCCTATAAACATGTCAATTTCTGTGGAGTAGATTGGGTTTGCAAGTACACACCAAATAGGGAAGATAGATATTGCAAGAGGCATAAGTACTTAGAAACCAAATTATTGCAAGAAGAGTTAGATGAATGTGCTGAAAGATTCAATATTTTTCGCGCCCCTTGTAAACTTTGCAATGAACATGGTCATTTAAAGCTCCAATGCTATTTGTTTCATGATCAAGTCGTGTCCAAATATTGTGATAATTTGATTACCCTTGAGCATCATAAAGAGCTTAGTATTCTTTTGGGTTATGAAGAAATGAAACGTATAACTGAGGGTATTCCAAAATTTAATCTTGATAAAATTCTTGATTTTGATCTAGAGAAGATTTATATGTATTATGCGGTGAATTGCATTGAAAATCCTTATATTGCCAATTACATAAAGAAAAGAAAACAAATAGAAGATTAAGAGAATACTAATGAAAGGGAAGAGACTTCCCAATATCCTCCTATTATTTCTTATGATGAATCAGTTAACGAGGAGGCTCCTATTCAACCAATCTCATTAATAAGAAGCTCCAAAAAGAGGATTGAACCCGCACATAATGTGGTGAAGAAGAAGAAAAGAAAAAGGAAGAGAGATAAAAAGGTATCCCTCCCAAATAATGGTGCTCCTATTACTATTGTGCCTCATGAAAATATAATTGTGGAATATAATGATACTTATTATGATCTTGAAAATCTTTTTGGCACTTATTTGGAAGAATATGATAATTGCTATACTATTGGTGCTATCCATACTATTAATGATGAGAGTGATTATGCTTATCATATGAAAAGGCCCAAGCTTGGGGAAGCTATGTTTGATGAGGATGATATATTTGAGAATATATTTGCTGCAATTAATGTTTGTCCCAAGCTTGGGGAAGCTATGATTAATGAAGATGATATTTTTAGTCTCCCAAGTTTTGATATGCAAGTTTATAATGATGATAGCATGCCTCCTACTTATGATGATTATTGTGATGATACTTATGCTATAAAAAGTAGTGATTATATTTATAAAACTTGTCATGATTATGATTACCCGTTTTATGAACATTACTCTTTTATTGTGGAAACAATTTATAGTATTCAAGTCTCTTATGATACTTCCACTATTCCGAATGAGAAGAATTTTGCTTATGAGGAGAGTAATAAAATTTCTATGCTTGTAGATCATGAAAAGAATGCTTTAGGTGCTGGTTATATTGTTGAATTCATTCATGATGCTACTGCAAATTATTATGAGGGAGGAATATATGCTTGTAGGAATTGCAATAATATCAAGTTTCCTCTCTATGTGCTTAAAATCTTGAAGTTTTGCTTGCTTTACCTTCCTATGCTAATTGATTATTGTTTTCATAAGTTGTTTGCTCACAAAATCCCTATACATAAAAAGAGGGACCTAAATGTGCTAGTAATATTTTTCATGATGCTCTCTTTATGTTTCAATTCTTATCCTTTATATGAGCATCATTGAAATCATCATGCCTAGCTAGGGGCGTTAAACGATAGCGCTTGTTGGGAGGCAACCCAATTTTATTTTAGTTCCTTGCTTTTTGTTCCTGTTTAGTAATAAATAATTCATCTAGCCTCTGTTTAGATTTGGTTTTATGATTTTAATTAGTGTTTGTGCCAAGTAGAACCTTTGGGAAGACTTGGGGAAAGTCTTGTTGATCATGCTGTAAAAAACAGAAACTTTAGCGCTCACGAGAATTCCTGCCATTTTTATTTGAAAAGTGCTATTTAGTTAATTATTTTTTGCAGATGATTAATAGATAAATTCCTCACGTCCAAAAATTTATTTGAGAATTTTATGAGTCCCAGAAGTATACGTTTGATCCAGATTACTACAGACTGTTCTGTTTTTGACAGATTCTGTTTTTCATGTGTTGTTTACTTATTTTGATGAATCTATGGCTAGTAAAATAGTTTATAAACCATGAAAAGTTGGAATACAGTAGGGTTAACACCAATATAAATAAATAATGAGTTCATTATAGTACCTTGAAGTGATGATTTATTTTCTTGTACTAATGGAGCTTACGGGTTTTCTGTTAAGTTTTGTGTTGTGAAGTTTTCAAGTTTTGGGTAAGGATTCGATGGACTATGGAATAAGGAGTGGCAAGAGCCTAATCTTGGGGATGCCCGAGGCACCCCAAGGTAATACTCAAGGATAGCCAAGAGTCTAATCTTGGGGATGCCCCAGAAGGCATCCGCTCTTTCGTCTTCGTTCATCGGTAACTTTACTTGGAGCTATATTTTTATTTACCACATGATATGTGTTTTGCTTGGAGCATCAATTTATTTTGTTAGGATTTTCTTGCTATTATTTAGAACAATGTTTTGCATCTTTTATTCCAATAAAAATGGCATTGATAGTCTTTACTATGCCTATGTCACAAGTCTTCATGTTCCTGTTTGAAAACAGAAAGTTTACCGCTGTTGCAATAATTCCCTAGAAAAGTCGAATGTGATAAAATGTTGAAACCTTTTGCATATTAAGATCTGATAAATTTACTACAGTGGGAATTTTCTTTCATAATTGTTGGAGTTAGGGAAGTATGGATGTTGCAGCATTCTTTACAGACTATCCTGTTTAGGCAGATTGCTGTTATGTTTGCATTGTTTGCATATGTTTGCTTCTTTAATGATCCTATTTAAGGATAGGACTATTAAATATGCAGAGGAATTTAGTATGCAATTTGTAATAATAATTTTAGTGATTTGCTACAGTAGAGTATGGTAAGGTTTTTGCAATGGTTTATACTAACTTATCTCATGAGTCCTTGTTGAGTTTTGTGTGGATGAAGCTTTTGAGATTTAGGGAGACTGTGATATGAGGGAAATTAGGGAGACACAAAAGCTCAAGCTTGGGGATGCCCAAGGCACCCCAAGATAATATTTCAAGAAGTCTCAAGCGTCTAAGGTTGGGGATGCCCCGGTTGGCATCCCACCTTTCTTCTTCAACAAATTATCGGTTAGTATCGGTTGATCCTAAGTTTTTGCTTCTTCACATGATGTTTGCTATTCTTAAATGTCATTTTATTTAGTTTTGCTTGCTGTTTAAATAAAGTATCAAGGTCTGAAATTATTGAATGGGAGAGTCTTCACATAGTTGCACAATTATTCGACTACTCATTGATCTTCACTTATATCTTTCGGAGTAGTTTGTCATTTGCTCTAGTGCTTCACTTATATCTTTTAGAGCATGGTGGTAGTTTTATTTTAAAGAAATAGATGAACTCTTATGCTTCACTTATATTATTTTGAGAGTCTTAGATAGCATGGTAATTTTCTTAAAATCCTAATATGCTAGGTATTCAAGAATAATAAAATTCCCTTATGAGTGTGTTGAATACTATGAGAAGTTTGATACTTGATAATTGTTTTGAGATATGGAGATGGTGATATTAGAGTCGTGCTAGTTGAGTAGTTGTGAATTTGAGAAATACTTGTGTTGAAGTTTGTGATTCCCGTAGCATGCACGTATGGTGAACCATTATGTGATGAAGTCGGAGCATGATTTATTTATTGATTGCCTTCCTTATGAGTGGCGGTCGGGGACGAGCGATGGTCTTTTCCTACCAATCTATCCCCTAGGAGCATGCGCGTAGTACTTTGTTTCGATAACTAATAGATTTTTGCAATAAGTATGTGAGTTCTTTATGACTAATATTGAGTCCATGGATTATACGCACTCTCACCCTTCCATCATTGCTAGCCTCTCTAGTACCGCGCAACTTTCGCCGGTACCATAAACCCACAATATACCTTCCTCAAAACAGCCACCATACCTACCTATTATGTTATTTCCAAAGCCATTCTGAGATATATTGTCATGCAACTTTCTACCGTTCCGTTTATTATGACACACTCCATCATTGTCATATTGCTTAGCATGATCATGTAGTTGACATAGTATTTGTGGCAAAGCCATTGTTCATAATTCTTTCATACATGTCACTCCTGCATCATTGCACATCCCGGTACACCGCCGGAGGCATTCATATAGAGTCATATCTTGTTCTAAGTATCGAGTTGTAATTCTTGAGTTGTAAGTAAATAAAAGTGTGATGATCATCATTATTAAAGCATTGTTCCAGTGAGGAAAGGATGATGGAGACCATGACTCCCCCACAAGTCGGGATGAGACTCCGGACAAAAATAAATAAAAGAGGCCAAAGAAGCCCAAATAAAAAAAGAGAGAAAAGAGGCCAAAAAAAGAGAAGGCTCAAATAAAAAAATAAAAAAATGAGAGAAAAAGAGAGAAAGGGCAATGCTACTATCCTTTTACCACACTTGTGCTTCAAAGTAGCACCATGATCTTCATGATAGAGAGTCTCCTATGTTGTCACTTTCATATACTAGTGGGAATCTTTCATTATAGAACTTGGCTTATATATTCCAATGATGGGCTTCCTCAAAATGCCCTAAGTCTTCGTGAGCAAGCGAGTTGGATGCACACCCATTAGTTTCTTTTGTTGAGCTTTCATATATTTATAGCTCTAGTGCATCCGTTGCATGGCAATCCCTACTCACTCACATTGATATCTATTGATGGGCATCTCCATAGCCTGTTGATACGCCCAGTTGATATTATACTATCTTCTCCTTTTTGTCTTCTCCACAACCACCATTCTATTCCATCTATAGTGCTATGTCCATGGCTCACGCTCATGTGTTGCGTGAAGATTGAAAAGGTTTGAGAACATCAAAAGTATGAAACGATTGCTTGGCTTGTCATCACGGTTGTGCATGATTTAAATATTTTGTATGGTGAAGATGAAGCATAGCCAGACTATATGATTTTGTAGGGATAGCTTTCTTTGGTCATGTTATTTTGAGAAGACATGATTGCTTAGTTAGTATGCTTGAAATATTATTGTTTTTATGTCAATATTAAACTTTTGTCTTGAATCTTATGGATCTGAATATTCATACCACAATTAAGAAGAATCACATTGAAATTATGCCAAGTAGCACTCCGCATCAAAAATTCTGTTTTTATCATTTACCTACTCGAGGACGAGCAGGAATTAAGCTTGGGGATGCTGATATGTCTCCAACGTATCTATAATTTTTGATTGCTCCATGCTATATTATCTACTGTTTTGGATGTTTATGGGCTTTATTATACACTTTTATATCATTTTTGGGACTAACCTATTAACCCAGAGTCCAGTGCCAGTTTCTGTTTTTACCTTGTTTTAGGGTTTCGAAGAAAAGGAAAATCAAATGGAGTCCAATTGACCTGAAACTTCACGGAACTCATTTTTGGAAGGAAAGAAGCCCAGAAGACTTGGAGTGCACGCCAGGGGACTTACGAGGAGGCCACGAGGCAGGAGGGCGCGCCCACCCCCCTGGGCGCGCCGTCCACCCTCGTGAGCCCCTCGTGCCCCCCCTGACATACTCCTTCCGCCTATATATCTCCATATACCCTAAAAACACCACAAAGCACAATAGATCGGGAGTTCCGCCGCCAGAAGCCTTCGTAGCCACCGAAAGCCAATCTAGACCCGTTCCGGCACCCTGCCGGAGGGGGCAATCCTTCCCCGGTGGCCATCTTCATCATCCCGGTGCTCTCCATGACGAGGAGGGAGTAGTTCTCCCTCGGGGCTGAGGGTATGTACCAGTAGCTATGTGTTTGATCTCTCTCTCTCTCTCTCTCTCTCTCTCTCGTGTTCTTGAGGTGATACGATCTTGATGTATCGCGAGCTTTGCTATTATATTTGGATCCTATGATGTTTCTTCCCCCCTCTACTCTCTTGTAATGAATTGAGTTTCCCCTTTGAAGTTATCTTATCGGATTGAGTCTTTCAAGATTTGAGAACACTTGATGTATGTCTTGCCGTGGATATCTGTGGTGATAATGGGATATCATGTGATTCACTTGATGTATGTTTTGGTGATCAACTTGCGGGTTCCGCCCATGAACCTATGCATAGGGGTTGGCACACGTTTTCGTCGTGATTCTTCGGTAGAAACTTTGGGGCACTCTTTGAGGTCCTTTGTGTTGGTTGAATAGATGAATCTGAGATTGTGTGATGCATATCGTATAATCATATCCACGGATACTTGAGGTGACATTGGAGTATCTAGGTGACATTAGGGTTTTTGGTTGATTTGTGTCTTAAGGTGTTATTCTAGTACAAACTCTAGGGCTGTTTGTGACACTTATAGGAATAGCCCAACAGATTGATTGGAAAGAATAACTTTGAGGTGGTTTCGTACCCTACCATAATCTCTTCGTTCGTTCTCCGCTATTAGTGACTTTGGAGTGACTCTTTGTTGCATGTTGAGGGATAGTTATATCATCCAATCATGTTATTATTGTTGAGAGGACTTACACTAGCGAAAGTATGAACCCTAGGCCTTATTTCCACGCATTGCAATACCGTTTACGCTCACTTTTACCATTAGTTACCTTGCTGTTTTTATAATTTCAGATTGCAAATACCTTTATCTACCATCCATATACCACTTGTATCATCATCTCTTCGCCGAACTAGTGCACCTATACAATTTACCATTGTATTGGGTGTGTTGGGGACACAAGAGACTCTTTGTTATTTGGTTGCAGGGTTGCTTGAGAGAGACCATCTTCATCCTACGCCTCCTACAGATTGATAAACCTTAGATCATCCATTTGAGGGAAATTTGCTACTGTCCTACAAACCTCTGCACTTGGAGGCCCAACAACGTCTACAAGAAAAAGGTTGTGTAGTAGACATCAGTCATCTTGCCTGAAATCCCGCAAGGAAGAAGAACGAGTCCATGAAGAAGACAAACGGACGTAGTCGAACGAATCCTCACAACTCCGGAACGAAACCGAAGTTAACGAGAGAAGCAACCCGGAAAGAAGCAAGCAACATAGTAAACAATCATCACATAAACATGGCATAATGCGCAAACAAGTATGGTGCATGTCCGGTTTAAATATGCATGGCATGGCAAAGTGCACAAACAATACTATAAATTAAGTGGAGCTCAATATGCAACGAGTTGCATATTGACGAAACACCACATACATTTATTTAGTTCTCTCCCGTTAGGTACTCAACAATATTAAATGTTGTTTAAACATGGCAAGAGGGTGAAGCATGAGAAAAAAACACAGTTAGGCATTTTAAATGAGGCCGGAAACATCAAACAACAATACCGGTAATTCCCCATATGAATTTAGCAATTTGAAGCAAACAACAAATTAAACATTCTTGAAGTTGTTATCATGATGCGGATGACATTGCAAGTTTTAAGCAATTTTATGAAAATGTTGATATGAACATGATATGGAGCATTTGTCGCCATGGCGGAAGGAAAAGGGGCCATGGGAACGAATCCGAAAATGTTGCCACGGCAACATAACAGTTCGGGTAGCTCATGGAGATACCGGTGCAAAGGAAGTGTGGCGGGAGCGTGCAAAAGATGGTGGGGTGATCCCGGTTACCGGGTTCCCACGGGTCGATGACATGGCAAACGGGGACGTGCATGAAACAAACGGGCACGGTGCAAACACAGAGTTCATCTCATACATCACATGCATTCGTTCACGGGCGGTCGTCTCAGGGTTATACCTTCAAAGCGTGCGTTTCCGGACGGTTCAGGTTTGATGTTAGCGGAAGTAGTGGTTCCCGGTTCGGAGGGGGACTTGACGAATCCGAGTCCTTCGGGGTTGTCGTGATACTTGGGGTCTCCGGACTTGCCGGTCTCATTCTTGCGACGGTAGTCATACACGGTTCGGAGAGGAACTTGTCGTTTCGGTATGAAGTCATTCGGGCTCGGTCTTGCCGGTGGGGTACTTGGCGAACCCACGTAGTCGATCTTGGTGTGACCCATGGTTGTGGAGGTACACCGCCGTAGACGTAGAAGGTCATCGGTAGTCGTTCACGGGTCTTCGACGATGGTTGTGGTACACGTTCCGTAGATGTTCGGGCGGCAGATGGTACACGTGTCGAGGAGGAACTTGGCGAATCCATTTTCTTCGGGGTCTTCGTGTAGCCGTTCATGTCGTAATCGGACTTGGCAAAATGCACTCCGATGGTAGTGGAACTTGCGTCGGTCATCGTGGTACTAGGGCCCTGATCTTGGCGTCATCCAAAAAAAGACACGATGTTGGGGAAGACCCGAAGGTGCTCCCGGATTCAAACGCAGGGTCATGCGCAGCGGTCGAGCTATTGCTGCTCGATGCAAGGGGCTGGCGTAGGGGGGGGTCGAGGTCGCCGAAAACAGAGGCTGAGATGCGCCGGAGGTGGTGGTGCTCGTGGGTGTAGGGCGACCGGTGCTGGGGCTCCTGCTGGGCGCGGAGGACACCGGGTGCGGGCGCAGGTGCTCGAGGAGCTCCTCTCCTCGAGCGCTCGGGCGACGGGGACTTGGCGAGGAGGAGGCGCGCAGGAGGCAGGAGGTGAGGCAAAGCATCAGAGGCAGCTTGCGAGGGGCCATGGCGAGGAGGCGGACGGCAGCGGCCTGCTCGCCGGCCACGGCTGGAGGCGGAGGTCGCCGGTGCAGGCGCATGGAGGCGCGACGGGTTGGTGGCTCGAGCAGAAGGCCATGGAGGGGCACTGCTAGCCAGGAGGGTGCGAGCAGAAGGGAGACTTGGCAGGGAAACGGCGGCGACGTGCTCGTCGGGTCGACGACGGTGAGGTGGATCGGGAGGAGCGGGGCTCTGCTCCTCTCTAGCGGCGCGAGTAGGGGAACGAGAGAGAGGGGGGTCGAACGAGAGGTGAGGAGGGAGTCGGGCTCCTGGCGGCAGAGGGAGGACGAGGGAACGAGCAAGAGCGCGAGCGCTAGGGTTAGGTGGTGTTAGATGGGCTTGTTGGCTGGATGGGCCTTGGGCCTTAGGAGGAAAAGAATGGGCCGGCCTGCTCCTCTCTTCCTCCAAATTCTTTCCTTTTTAATTTTTATAGAATAGGAAAAAAACTTAGAAGAAAAGAATGGAAGGGTGGGAGTGGAATTCCCACACGTGACATATTTTTCTCGAGACAAAAAAATATAGAGAAATAATGAAAAAAAGGTGAGAGAGAGTTTAGAATATACAAATTCAAATAAGTTTGAATAACACTCAAACTATTTGAATTTGGAAGCAATTTAAATGGAGACCAAAAGAGATGAGATAAGGACTCTAGAATCTGGAAATGGAAGAGATTTAAAATGCAAGTTTGTTTGGGTTGATTCCATATGAATGGAATATTTATTATAGCTCCCTAATAATAATGAGAGTATACGTTATAAAGAGAATCACCATGTGAATTCCCTCGGTTTAAATGGACCGGCGATCCATGCAAATTATTTAGTTGAGTTTTTAAGAAAAAATGGGTTGCAAGATGACATGATGCAATGTCAAAGATGCAATGATGAATGCAACGAACCAAACAAATCACACGACGAATCTCGCAACCCATGGAGGGCATCTGGAGCGCCAGTCTTGGGGCGTCACACCGAGACCCCTTTATAAGGGCTGCTCTACCACTTGCCATTGGGAGCTTGGGAAGAGGAGTGGTACACGCGCGCTCCTCCTCCGCCGCCCGCCTCGCCTCGCATGTGGGCCACTATCCAAGACGTTGGACTATGGGCTGACTTCGTCGACTCCCTTGCCGGGAGTGGGTCGAATCGGTCGTGGGCCTTGGAAAGTGAAGTAACCTAGTTTGGTTTACTTGTACTTATGCTAGAAGGTTTGATTCTATGTTCTTACCGGGACGCATTTTATAAGCGTTGGCAGACTAGGACCACCTTATGGCTCACTGGGTTGGTGGTGTGTCCCTCACAGAAACGATTGCTCTCGAACAGGAGAAGGCGTTTAGGGAGGCAACCACAATCTTTCTAGGAGCAGTTCTGAGTGTGATTGGAGATAAGTTGGTTGACACCTATGATGCACTCCTGAAGTTTGCATTATTGCAAAACTCCCTGCAGAATACTACTCCCTTCGTTCGGAATTACTTGTCTCGGAAATGGATGTATCTAGAATTAAAATACATCTAGATACATCCATTTCTGCGACAAGTAATTCCGAACGGAGGGAGTACCTTTAAGAAGAAGGGTAAGAAGAAAGACAAAAAGAGAGATGGCTGCTTTACTTGTGGTTCAGATGAACATTGGGCAAACAAGTGCCCAAAGAAGTACAAGAAGCCAGCACAAGACTCCAAGTTGTGAATGTCACTCTGAGCAACAATGATACAACATCTGGGTATGGTAATCTGTTTACCATACTTTCAGTTTGTCAGTCCACCGATTGGTGGGTTGACATAGGCCGATATTCATGTGTGTGCTGATGTGTCTTTGTTTTCTTCCTACCAGGTCGCACGAGATTGTTCCATCCTGATGGGAAATGGCTCGCATGCTTCTGTTCATGGTGTTGACACGATAGATCTGAAGTTTACTTCGGGAAAGATCATGCAACTGAAGAACGTGCAGCATGTCTCCGCCATAAAGAAGAATCTCGTTAGTGGCTCTCTTCTATGTAAAGAAGGTTTTAAGTTATTATTTGAGTCTAACAAAGCAGTTGTATCTCGATATGGACTATTTGTTAGAAAAGGATATGATTGTGGTGGTTTGTTCCGCCTTTCCCTGGAGGATTTCTGTAATAAAGTCGTGAACCAAATTCATTCTAATGTGAACGAATCTGAGGTTTGACATTCATGTCTTTGTCACATAAATTTCGGTTGTATGACGCGGCTAGCTAAGATGGATTTAATCGCGAGTTTCACTTTAGCCAAAGGCTCTAAGTGCCATGCGTGTGTGCAAGCTAAGCAACCTCGTAAGCCTCACAAGCCTGCGAAGGAGAGACACCTGGCACCTCTAGAGCTCATACATTCAGATCTCTGTGAGATGAATGGTGTGTTGACTAAAGGTGGAAAGAAATACTTCATGACTCTGATTGATGATTCCACTAGATTCTGCTATGTGTATTTGTTAAATACTAAGGATGAGGCTCTACACTACTTTAAAGTCTATAAGGCTGAAGTTGAAAAGCAACTTGAGAAGAAAATAAAACGAGTCCGGTCTGATCATGGTGGAGAGTACTTTTCTAATGAGTTTGATTTATTCTGTGCGGAACATGGTATTATTCATGAGAGGATGCCTCCCTACTCACCTCAGTCAAACGGGGTTGCTGAACGGAAAAACCGTACTCTAACTGATTTGATTAACGCCATGTTAGATACATCGGGTTTATCCAAGGCATGGTGGGGGGGAGGCTGTATTAACATCTTGTCATGTCCTGAATAAAGTTCCCACAAAGGATAATGAGACTACTCCCTATGAGCAATGGAAAAAGAAAAGAACTACACTCTCTTACTTGCGCACTTCGGGCTGTTTGGCGAAAGTCAACGTGCCGATAATCAAAAAGCGCAAGTTGGGACCAAAGACCATGGACTGTGTTTTTCTTGGCTATGCCAAGCATAGCGTTGGCTATAGATTTCTAGTGGTGAAATCTGAGGTACCTGACCAAAAGGTCGGTACAATTATAGAGTCTAGGGATGCTACATTCTTTGAGGGTATTTTCCCCATAAGAGATATGCAAAGTAATTCTAGATTGGAATCTGATGAGACTCCTGAACCTGCTATTCCGATGGAACATTATGAACATAAAAGTGATAAGAGTTCCACGGAGGATGACGAGGAAGCTCCTGTTAGGAGCAAGAGACAGAGGACTGCAAAGTCCTTTGGTGATGATTTCCTCGTGTACCTCGTGGATGATGATACTCCCAGCTCCATTTCAGAAGCTTATGCATCTCCGGATGCTGACTACTGAAAGGATGCGGTCCGTAGTGAGATGGATTCCATCTTGGCTAACTGGACATGGGAGATCACTGATCGTCCTTATGGTTGTTGACCATTAGGATGTAAGTGGGTGTTCAAAAGGAAGCTTAGGCTCGATGGTACCGTTGAGAAGTACAAGGCTAGGCTTGTGGCCAAGGGTTATACCCAGAAAGAAGAAGAGGATTTCTTTGACACTTATTCACCTATGGCTAGACTGACAACTATTCGAGTGTTACTCGCTTTGGCCACCTCACATGGTCTTCTCGTTCATCAGATGGACGTTAAGATGGCTTTCCTTAACGGAGAGCTACACAAGGAAATTTACATGCAACAGCCGGATGGCTTTGTAGTAAATGGTCAGGAAAGAAAGGTGTGTAAGCTAGTGAAATCTTTGTATGGCATGAAACAAGCGCCTAAGCAATGGCATGAGAAGTTCAACACTACTCTGACATCTGCTGGCTTTGTTGTGAACGAAGCTGACAAATATGTATACCATCGCCATGGTGGGGGCGAAGGAGTTATACTGTGTCTGTATGTCGATGACATACTAATATTTGGGACCCACCTCAAGGTCATTGAGGAGGTCAAGTCTTTTCTATCTCACAACTTTGAGATGAAGGACCTGGGTGTGGCTGATGTTATCCTGAACATCAAGCTACTGAGAAATTCTGAGGGTGGAATTATACTTTTGCAATCCCACTATGTTGAGAAGATTTTAAGCCGTTTTGGATATTCGGACTGCAAAGCTTCTGCAACACCATATGATCCTAGCGTGCGGATTCGAAAGTTCGAAGGCACGGCTATAGATCAATTGAGATATTCTCAAGTGGTTAGTTCACTGATGTACCTAGCATGTGTTACTCATCCTGACATCTCATTTGTTGTGTGCAAACTGAGCCGGTTTGTTTCCAATCTAGGAGATGTGCATTGGCATGCTGTTGAGCGAGTGATGCGTTATTTGCAAGGTACTGCGAACTATGGAATTCACTATTCTGGGTACCCGACGGTACTTGAGGGGTATAGTGATTCGAATTGGATATCTGATGCTGATGAGATGAAAGCCACAAGTGGACATGTCTTCACACTTGGTGGTGGTGCTGTTTCCTGGAAGTCTTGCAAGCAGACGATCTTAACCAGATCAATTATGGAAGCAGAACTCACAGCATTAGACACATCATGCGTCGAAGCAGAATGGCTTCAAGAGCTTTTGATGGATTTGCCGGTGGTTGATAAATCAGTGCCGGCTGTCCTTATGAACTGTGACAATCAAACAGTGATTGCCAAGGCTAAGAATTCAAAGGACAACATGAAATCCACAAAGCACATAAGAAGAAGATTGAAATTTGTCAAAAAATCACGAAACTCCGGAGTAATAGCGTTGGATTGTATCCAGACGGCTAAGAATCTGGCAGACCCTTTTACGCAAGGGCTATCACGGATTGTGATAGAAAATGCATCGAGGGAGATGGGTATGAGACCCACGTAAGTTGTCATGGGGTAACCCAACCTATGTGATCGGAGATCCCGTGAATTAGGACCTGGGAAAACAATCCAGCGGTCAACTGAGGAGAGTATCCTTAGTAAACCCACTCCGTTGGAGATGCAGTAATACTCTTAATTCTATAAGGCAAGCTGACTTTTGTCTTAATGTGTTCCAAAGCTTATGTAAACAAGATGCTAACCTACAGAGCATTTTTTGGAGGAACACATATATGTGAGCCCGACAATTGGTCACAGTCTATGAGATTGGGTAATCTCTAGCAAGCTCATGAGAAGGTACGAAGTATGACAAATAAGCTCCACCCGTGGGGTTTAGCCTACGGCAGCCATGTATCAGCTAACAATAGGCGAAACTTCTGCACGCCAAACTGACAATTCAAGACATAGTCCATTGTTCAGTTGTGAAGAAGTCTAATCCTGTTGCTCTAGGTGGAAGTTCAACTTAACAGTCTCCACTGAAAATTCTGGTATATCAAACATTGTTTGGAACAGTTAACAAACTTATGTGCCTCGAGATCTGGTGAGGGATTGTTGGATTATGGATGGGCTTAGGCCCATATAAGACACTAATCCCTGGTTAATCTTGAGGCCCATGTATGAGATGGCAGGTGGTGGGAAGTTTAGTCCCACCTTGCTAGTTGAGGAGAGTTGAGACCCCTTTATAAGAGCTGCTCTACCACTTGCCATTGGGAGCTTGGGAAGAGGAGTGGTACACGCGCGCTCCTCCTCCGCCGCCCGCCTCACCTCGCCTCGCCTCGCCTCGCCTCATCACGATGCGCGCACGCCGCGGGTTGCGGGAATGAGCCTAAGCTTATTTTTGCTGCTCAGGAACGAATTAATTAATTAGGGATTAATTAATGAGTCGCTAACATGTGGGCCACTGTCCAAGACGTTAGACTGTGGGCTGACTTCGTCGACTCCCTTGCCGAGAGTGCGACCCTTGCCGGGAACAACGACTCCCTTGTCGGGAGTGGGTCGACTCGGTCGTGGGCCTCGGCAAGGCCCATGACTTTCTCCCTTACGGACTATATAAGAAGGCTCTGACCAGTGAGGTAACCTAGTTCGGTTCACTCACTCCCTCTCGCGTGACCTAGCCGTCATCTACTATTCCTCGCTCTGTGCTGCCTCCAGGGATCCCATCCAGACGACCGCGTGCATGGCTGGTCGGTAGAGCAGGTGTCTCCGGAACCCTGTCGTTCGAGATCCTGCCCGGGAGAACGGCAATAAGGTTTTTGGGGAGCGTCTCGACGCGACTGCTCCCGATCTGTCCCCAACTCCGTTCGCCTCTGCTTCCACTACTTCCTCTGCATCGACACCATGGCCGACGCTGACGCCGCTAAAAAGAAGGCCACGGACAACATCGAGGCTGCTGCTGCTGCCGCCGCGTTGGCCTGGCCAACTGGAGGGTATGATCTGTTCATCCCTCGTTTACTCATACTTATACTAGCCGTATATGTGTTGCTCATAGAAGGTTCGATTCTATGTTCTATACATGCTAGTATGCTTAGGTATCGCTATGAGAGGCATACCTTCTATGCCATGCTTACTGTTTACTTGTGGATAAATCTAATCGGAAAAGTGCTCATATTTCCAACATGTCCTATGCAGGAGCATCGGGGTTCAAAGAGTTGCTTGTCCGATGACTTACCCTCCAAGTGTAATGCTTCCATTCGGTAGTCTGCTTCCTGATCTTTTTTTAGGTGTTCAAGTGAGGTCGCTTAGAGCATCTCCAACGCAAGACGCTTAAGGAGAAATGACTCAACAAATACGCTAAAATAAAACAATCACCATAGCTGTTCTTTTTTTGACACTCATCACCATAGCTGTTACTACAACGCTGAGAAATTGTCTTCAGAAACACAAATATGGAGGTTTCCTTCTTAAAAGAAACGCTTTGTATCTCTCCTGCGTCTTCAAGAAAAAACACACACACAAATGTGTAGCCTATACTGGTCACGAAGACCAAAATTATGTATATGGAGTGTGCACTGCCCGGGGAGGTGCACCATTTCCTGTGGCGTTTTGGGCATAATACCCATCCTTTGTACAGGAATATTGAACGCCGACGAGTAGAAGTGGACATCAGATGTGCCGTTTGCTGCAGCTGTTTTGAGGACGGTGGCCATCTGTTCTTCAGGTGCAAGAATGTGGAAGCACTATGGCGTGCAGCGGGGTTAGCAAAACGATTTATATTATATTATGGGACGGAGGGAGTACTTATGGTCTGAACGTAACAGGATCAGGCATGGTGACCGCTGTGCAGCACCGGCAGCACTGGCCAGCCAGATCAATGCCCAAGTGACTGAATGGCAAGAATTTCAGCATGAGCATAATCATTTTTCACCACTGATTGCCTCCCACCACAGCAAGCCATTGCCTCAAGCAATTTCGATCGAGCTCAACCGGGAGTCACATGTTCAGGGGAACAAAGTACCTTCTCCAAATGGGTTTCATAGATCATAAAGTTTGATCGCTGTCCCCGTGGATGTAATGTTCCAGCGCATTGGCTGGCGAGTCATGGTGTTAGGGTGTTGGGTGGGAACCAGACTGTGGCTTACGGATCTACCACTGGATGTAACGAGTGATGTGGCCGGCAATGTTGCCGCGGTCACTAGTTAATGGAATGTAAGGTGTTCCATGTAAACAAAAAAGGATCAAAATTATGTATGTACTTCCTCCATTCTAAATATAAGTCTTTTTAGACATTTCAAATGGACTACAACATACGGATGCATGTAGACATATTTTAGAGTTAAGATTCACTCATTTTGCTCCGTATGTAGTCACTTGTTGGAACCTCTAGAAAGACTTATATTATGGAACGGAGGGAGTATATACCTAAACAGAGTATGCCAGTATAATATCACCGGTAGATTTTTTTTTCCTTTAGTACACAAATATTGCTGATTACCTGGCGGGCTTCATCCTTGAAAGAAAAAATAATCGAAGGCACACATGATTACCTGACAGGCTTCATTGTTGAAAAAAATGAAATCTGTGAGGTATTCGCATGCTAAGTTGATGTAATGTTGATTAACATCTTCATTCTCCAGACTTCCTTTTCAAGGCAAATACTGTACTGGCATGTCAATTCTGAAGAATTCTCCCGATCAAGCTGATGAACGCAATCTCCAGAATTTAATCTTAACTGATCTTCTAAATTGTACTCCCTCCGATCCAAAATAAGTGTCGCAGTTTTGAACTATATCATTTACTCATGGCCAAAATTAACCCATCGCTGCATTCTAGTTATTTCAGAGGCTTCTCATTGTCAGATGATGAAGAGGTTGCCCCTAGCAGAGACGACAGAGATGGACGCAGCAAAAGATACAAGGAGGGTCCAAGCAAAGGCACAACTGCCAGTGGCAGAACCCAACCATTTTTCCTGCAAACGGAATGAGAAAACAAAGAGCAATTATAATATTACGACGTAGGCAAGCTATAAGAGATGCCACATTATATTTTTGCCTAGTTGGAGAAGAGAGAAGATAAGCAGATTGTAGATTTTGAACCAGTTGTAGCACGGACATACAGTAGCGTATAAGTATGACTAACTATTGTATGAGTGGGCTATTAGGTTGGCTATAAGTGACGTGACAACTCCATATAGCTGAGTGTTCTTGGCTATACTATTTAACCTTGCTCTAACGGGACATCTGTATATCTTTATGTTTGCATCAAGCAAGGTGAAGTTACTCCCTTTTTGTTTACATTATTAAGGTCATAAGCATTGGGACTAGCACTCTTACCATCGTCTTGATGTCATATCATTGTAGACCCAAAATGGCGAGAAGGTCGAGAGCAAAGTAAAATCAATACACGTGACATGGATCTGACAGATGGCATGAAACAACAGGAAATTAGTTCGGCCATTAAACCTTTCTGCTTTTTAAAACACAGAATGGAAATTAGTTCAGCCCTCAAAACGTTCATGCTTTCTAAAGCAACAGATATGCATATACCATTTCAATATATGGCAACCATATCAAATATGGTTATGACAAAGTACAGCAAACAGGTCATTCAGAAGCTTGGAATGGTGAAAAACAGAGTAAAGGCCTGATTTTCACTTCCTTTTCGCACATGTCCATTTGTGCATTAAACCAGTATTTCATGCAACTTTTTAATGTACCCACACCATTCCATGTGTTATGATTGTTGAATGCACTAACAGAATAATGATTGAAAATTGGTGGCTTTAGGTTCTACAGTGTATACCTGCAACAAGTCTGAAGTTTTTAGGAAGTCAGTTGCAACA
>NC_041390.1:112574736-112580947 GCF_002162155.2 Triticum dicoccoides
AGCCCCAGTGCATGTAGCTCCCGCTTGCGCAGGGTCTGGGGAAGGGTCCGACCACTTTGGGTCTATTTTGCAAGTGTCACTTGACAATATTGAGCAAGCATTTAGGCGTAAAAACATGAAAGTTGCCTGTGATTCTCGAGGAAAAAAAAGTTGCATGCGCGCCGGATACAACTTATTATATAATAATATGCCATGGTAAAACTTTGTTCATATTTTGCCAAGGATTGAATAAAGCAAAACTTACAAACTTGCTCTCTCTAAAGTATTGAAAAAATTCCCGCCAATCATCACCGCCAGCTTTGCCTGCAAATATAATCAGTCCAAGGCCCACGGCAAAAATTACCTGCAACATGATTGGAACAGAATCTTCTCAATGATTGAAAAGGTTGACCAGGGTTTGAAGATACATTACTGATGTTGCGTGCTACTTAAATCAAGAGTATGAGAATGTAAAGACGCAAAAACTAGCACATACTCCTGCAGTTAGTTTAGATTCGAGAAATTTTAATGGCCATTGTCCAATTTCATCTTCATCAATGGCAGGTGGAGGAGGTTTCCACAGAACAAAGTAAGGAATCAACGCATATGCTCCTCCAATGCATGAAAGCACCAGGAATGGCCAGACTGGAATCTTGCTTTTTGAACTGCAATAACAAATTGCTGTAACATAAATAATACAGTGACTTAATAATAAAAGAAGACAACAATACAGATGGTTAACATCACATCTTTTATGTTTGTTTTGACATGTAGATCAAGAAATGCATTAACAAGAATGCTGCTAGTGCAAAATAATTACTTTTTCAAAAAGGAGGGTATCACCCCTGGCCTCTGCATCAATTGATGGACACAACCATATAATATTGATTATTTCTTGAAGCCAGGCAAAGCGTAACATCAATGTCAAACAAATCGGTTTTAAGAAAAAGGAAAAACCCGGGGCCGGCCAAAATGGATTTGCATCATGACAGGATCTCCACAGTTCTACAACTAACCTATGACAACAGACCAAATTAAACGGGCTACTCCTAGACAAAAGCCTTCAACAAGGGATCGACATACGTGCGCCGATATTGATGAGTTCAACCAAAGGTCAAACAAGGGATTTTTATCTCCTAAGTCTAGCTTTGGGCCAAGACCTTCAACAAGGACACGACGCTCGCACACTGACATTGCATGATCAAGCCGAAAAGGATAGACTGAGAGTTTTCACCGGAGTAAACGCATTCCTGCGACGAATCCATCATTTGCCATCATCCACTCTACCAGCTAACAACGTCTCGCTAGCCAGATCCTGGCGTGAGAGAACCCCAAGCCCACTGAAACTGCCAGAGAAGAAGCCAGATGCAGGTTCCACGTCGTCATATGCTTCTGGTCCCTGCCGCACCTCCTTTGATCCCCATCAAAAGGGATGAAAGGGACGCTTGGACGTAAGCTGGTCTTCCAACCAGGTCGTTGTTGTAGCCACTTCGCAAGTCGTCGTCGTTGCAGCTACCTCGCGAATCCGACTACCACCACCTTGAGGCCTTCACCTTGCCGTCCTCCAACACGACCCCCATCCGCATGGTCAGGCCCCTAGGCAGGGCCACGACGTCCCCTCCAGCACAAGCCCACGCCATCAGAGTCAGATCCGTGCCTCCGCACACTAGATATGGCTATACCCCGCGGGTTGATGGTGCCAGCGACCACGCATGCCTAGAACACCACGAAGCCCTTGGGGACGAACAACCCGGGCATGAGTTCCGGGTTGCGCGGCAGCTTCACGGTTGCCCTGCACACTGGCTCCATAGGTGACAGCCACGAGGTCGCACCACCAATGCATTGTCACGCGCATCCCCTGTTGGCAGCGAGACGTCGCGTCCAACCATGGCTCCCCACAGCGCTTCCTCAGGCAGCGCCGACGGTTGGAGCTGCAGCTACATCCAACGCGTTGTCATGTGCATCCCTTGTCGGTAGCGAGACGTCGCGTGCAACCATATCTCCCGCGGCGTTCACGACACCAATAGACATCATGTGGTATCCTGCAGCACGGCACAATACTACCCGGCCGACGAAATCCTCCTAAATGCGACAGCATGGCCCGGCTATCAATTATCAACAACGCCCTGCTCAAGGCAACGGAGCACCCTCGGTCTCCCAGCGATTGTACGAGGATTAGATAGAGGAGGAATTGGTGCAATGCGGTTTGTGTATTATTTAGAGTCGTGGGCGAGTATATATAGAGGTACAAGACATGGATGGCAAGATGGCTCCTAGAGATAAGATGGAAGCAGTTCCTATCTAATCCTGTGCAATCTCTAACTACCAAATATATTCTAGCACCCCCCTAGTCGTAGCGGCAGCATTGCGAACAACAGGAGCATCATGGACGGTCAGACTGGAGAGGAACCGAAGGTAGAGACCTACTTTCCTCCTATTGCTTTGCCTTATATAGAGTTTTACGAAGAGTTCGTGCCAAAACGGCCTATTGAACTTGCCCAACACGACACAACCCTGCTAGCCAGGTTTAAACACACAGGAAGGGATCAAATCCTAAACATATATGGCTATCTTCGAGATTACCTTATAACTTGACACCTCGGGTTAAACATTGACGGGAGAACCAACTGTGGTCGGATGGTTATGAGGGCAGTGGTACCCCCAGCCCACCAGGGATCAAACCCCAGGTTTGACGCTTTGGTGCCTCATAAAGGTGGAATGTTCTTTCACTGGGAGGCGTTGTTCGCGTCAGTAATGAGGTGTCTGTGGTGACTTCGTCAAGTTCAAGGCCCAATGGCTCAGTCTCTCAAAGGTGCTCATAGGGGTAGGGTGTGTGTACGTGCGTCCATAGGGGTGAGTGTATGTACGTACTCGTTACCATCGCTCATTATCTACCCAGCTCGTTAAGGGCATGCTTTCAGGATAAGCTAGCCTTTTTCCAAGGAACAGGAGCTTCGAGTTTTTGAGTTTTTTTCTAGTCCTATGATTACGTTCAAATCCAAAGAGAAGTGCAAGATGATTACATGAACATATGAGCAGCATGAGTACAGTGGATCTGATAAAATTTTGTAGACAGCCATTTTAATTCAGCAACACAACTTATTTCTATAATTTAAAAACAGCTACGTGAGCTAAACCATATATTAAGAAAAGCTTAAATTAAACTACACATTAAACATGGTATGGTTCTCTGCTGCAACTGTAGAGATAGAAAAGAGGAAGATTGTGACTAAATCTGCTGATCCATTTACCTTCTTCCAGTAGGAAGAAGCAACATGCTGTACACCAGTGGCCAGATTCCCATTATGTACCACAGAGACACAAGAACTCCGTTCATTCGAAAGCCATCATCGGCTTTAAGATTTAAAAGCTTCTCCAAGAAATATGTGTCCCTGTACTGCAACCAAAAGCAATTTAGAATTAGTAAGTGATTGTCAGATGCAGCAATACTATTCACATAAAGTGCCTTGTGTTACTGTAAATCCTGTTACAGATTATGGGTTAGATTAGTTTTACCATCTCTAAGTTGATTGCTAAACTAGACTAGGGGAGCGAGTAATTGTGTCACCCATAATTTGATTGCATGCTTGAATTTATGAAAATTATATCTATAAGATGGCATGCATCCTTAACACTTGCCCTGCCAAGGAGATTTGATCAATTCCCAGTTCTCCGCCATAAATCCTGAACCCTTTAATCTTGATAATTCAAACCCCACCTACAAAAATATGCCCCTTCCAATTATTTTGGAAATTGCCAATTGCTTCCACTTACAAAGCAGCTATGTCTTATGCTTCCCCAAAAATCCCAAGAAGACTACATTTTGGATCAATGCCATCACACCTAAGGACACATAGGGTTCCGGTTTTGAGGTAGTAGCCAAGTCTCATTCAAATGTGTAGGAAGCTCAAAGAGGGGCGAAGTCACCTCAATTTGGATGGCTCATGCACGTGCTCGTGCCATTGGTCCATTTGGTGAGTCATGATGATGTCCATGGGATGCTCCGCATCAATAATGGTTTAGCGTCTAGAGTCACAGACTCGTGATAATAGCCTAGCGGATCAAGGTACCGTTGTTCACTACAAGGACGTCTTCACAGATCAAAAACTTCACCGGTGGTGTGGTAAACTGTGTGGCTCATCTCAGACATGAATCTGTTTTTCTTTCCTTTTAGGGAGTGAGAACTCTGAATCTGTGATCAGCACCAATGGCCCAACCATCTCTGTTATCGATGCTGACCGTTGCCATGATCGGATTACCAAGAAAAATACACGCGTCTCACCAGGTAACAGCCAATCCAACCCAGATGGTTGCGTATTCTATGGGACAACATTGCCAGGGCAAAGACAACATGGATAACAGCATAGTGGTGTCCTAGCTTCTACCTCTTTGTATGACACTTCTGAATCTTGAAACTTTGCAATATATATAGATGGTTGTGTGAGGCCGGGGATATCTTCCTTTTCGAAAAGAAAACAAAATGATCTTAGCCTGCTATATCAAGATTCAAGACAGGGTTTATTAATCAGGATTCCTTTTTTTCCCCGGATATTAATCAGGATTCTAACAAGTAAGCATGTAGAACTGTCTCCTAGGCCCTAGCATTGCCACTGTACTGAAACAACGACTTAAATTCATCAAAATGCATAGCAATTGCCAATTGGCAGTTCAATGGTTGATAAGTTGCTTTCGAAGAATGAAGGGGTGAGAATATGCAGGACCGTACATACTGGCGTTTGGTTTGGTGCGAGCTGGAGGACGTAGTACATGAGCCCCGCCCATATCCCGAACAGCAGCACCGATGTTATCCAGTCGCTGAGCTGCCCGCCGCCGCCGCCGCCACCGCCAATCTTGGGGACGGTCGCCGTCGCTAAGTCGTTCTTGCTCTCTCTGTCCTGCTCCGCGGCATCGGCGCCCGGCCGGGAGGAATCCCGGCAGATCTGGGCCCAGCCCCGGCGCGGCGCGGCTGCTGCTCCTCCCCGCCCGGGCAGGAAGGTGGAGAGAGAGGCGTTGGTTTGGGTGACGGCGGCGGTTCTATCGAGGGTGAGGCGCCGCGGTTTGCGGAACGCCGGGAGGGGAGCGTGGCCGCAGGTCAGCATGAGGGAGGAGGAGAGCATGGTGGTGAGGTGAGCTCCGACGAGGAGGAGCCGGTGAGAGGAGGAGTTTTTTTTGGCTAGGATATAGCCAAGGTTTGTATTTCTTTGGATTACGTATCGAGCGGTTCAGATGGACGCATGTCGATGGGCTTTCAGAATTTTGGCCCTCCGTCACCAGAAAAATAGTGTATGTGTTATAAGTCAAAGTTAACTTTTTTTTACGGAAAAGCCTTCACGACGGCTTCATTACCTCAAATCAAACTTACATCATTTGCTAAAGCATTGAGAATAAAACTAGGAGGTGTATCCGACCGCACCGTCGGCATCGGATTACTCCTCCCATATAGCTAGCTAAATAATGGGCAACCATGTTTGTCTCTCTAAAACAATGTTCAACTGTAACCTTCCCAAAATCTTGTAGTAGATTACAACAATCGTCTAGAATTATTGTAGCCACCAGGGTGTACCTTTCATTCAACTTCAGAGCATCCGCGACGATCAAACTGTAGGACTGAATCATGATTTTATCACAGGCCTCGTATGAACAATCACATCAGCCACCGCTGACATCACATCAGCCACATGTTTCATTTGCGTTGTTGCTGCCGCAATGAACCTTCCGTCATGGTCGCGCATCACCATCTCACACGCTCCCGTGTGATCTTCCTCGGTGAAAGTTGCGTCAACATTCAGAATTTGCATCCCAGTTCTGCCCTCTTCCATGTCTTCTGACGATCCACCGGATTGGGTTTACTCGCATCACCAACATAGTTTAGTGACAATGCTCGGATCGCCATTGAAGTGCGAAAAGGGTTCTGGACTTGTTCTCCTTTGGCCATTTCCCTTCTTTGCCATCATAGGTACCAACAAGTAGAAGCGATGACCTCCAATATATCAACAATATCCATATAATTCCGACAAAACTTGTCATCGCACAGGAGAAATTCTATTACATTTGCGCCTTCTCTGTCTGTCGGTGTAGCTTTGTTAATTTCATCAAGGAGGCCTGTAGAGGATTGGTGTAACTCACGATATATTCATCGGGTGCGTATGCACGTATATATATAGGTACAAGGGGAGTCTAGACCTCAACTATACAAGGAAGGAGGTAGACTTGTTGTACAACACACATGCAA
>NC_041390.1:112581155-112654734 GCF_002162155.2 Triticum dicoccoides
GCGTCGCTACGGTCGACGCAAAGGCTGGATCGAAACTCCTCAAAAGGGGGTCGTAGGCAACCCCTTGGCCATGATGTCCGCAAACTGTTGTGAAGTAGGGACATGGAGAACTCGAACATGACCAAGAGCTCCCTGTTCCCGAACAAAATGAATATCCAGCTCGATGTGTTTGGTGCGACGATGATGAACCGGGTTGGCGGAGAGGTAAACCGCGGAGACATTGTCGCGGTAGACAATCGTGGCCTTGTCGACAGGACAAGAGAGCTCATGAAGAAGTTGGCGAAACCAGGAGCACTCGGCAACAACGTTAGCCACAGCTCGATACTCGACCTCGGCACTAGAGCGAGAAACAGTGGGCTGCCGTTTAGACGACCAAGAGATCAAGGACGGTCCAAGATAAACACAATACCCCGAGGTGGAATGTCGCGTGTCGGGGCAGCCGGCCCAGTCAGCATCAGAGTAGGTGGTGATGTCCGTAGCAGTCGAGGCATGAAGAGTCAAGCCGAGATCCATGGTGCCGCGGATGTAACGGAGAACCCGTTTGACCGCGGTCCAGTGAGCATCACGAGGAGCATGCATGTGTAAGCAGACCTGCTGGACAACATACTGAAGCTCCGGTCGGGTCAGCGTGAGATACTGAAGAGCGCCCACAATAGACCGATAAAACGAAGCATCCAGAGCAAGGGAGCCGTCAGTGGCAGAGAGCTTGGCCTTCATGTCGACAGGTGTAGGCGCGGGTTTGCAATTAAGCATCCCAGCGCGATCAAGAAGCTCATGAGCATACTTCCGCTGATGAAGACAGAAGCCATCCGCATGGCGAGCAACCTCGATGCCGAGGAAGTAGTGCAGAGGACCCATGTCCTTAATGGCAAACTCAGCACGAAGACGATCGGTAAGCTGACGAAGAAGAGCACTAGAGCACGATGTCGTGATGATATCGTCGACATAGAGCAGCAGGTAGGCGGTAGCATCACCGTGTCGGTATATGAACAGCGAAGCATCGGAGCGTGTAGAGCGGAAGTCGAGCTGACAGAGGAACGTTGCGATGCGCTGGTACCAAGCGCGGGGAGCTTGCTTGAGCCCATATAAGGAACGGGAAAGCAGGCAGACATGCTCCGGATGAGTGTCGTCGACGAATCCCGTCGGCTGCTGACAATACACCTGCTCCTCGAGATGACCATGAAGGAATGCGTTGGAAACGTCCATCTGGTGCACCGGCCAGGAGCGAGATACTGCGAGCTGAAGTACAATGCGAATCATCCCGGGCTTGACAACCGGGGCGAATGTATCCGTGAAATCAATGCCAGCGCGCTGTCGGAAGCCTCGGACCACCCAACGAGCTTTATAGCGATCGAGTGTGCCGTTGGGGTGAAACTTGTGCTTAAACACCCACTTCCCGGTAGTGATGTTGGTGTGCCGGGGACGGGGAACAAGCTGCCAAGTTGCGTTGCGCTGCAATGCCTCAAATTCCTCCTTCATCGTTGTGTACCAAAGTGGATCACGAAGAGCCATACGAGTGGAGGTCGGAAGAGGCGACAGAGCCACCGTGGAGGCTGGATGATACGTCCATTTTGCATCATGCTTTTATATCGATATTTATTGCATTATGGACTGTTATTTCACTTTATGTCACAATACTTATGGCTATTCTCTCTTATTTCACAAGGTTTACATAAGGAGGGAGAATGCCGGCAGCTGGAATTCTGGGCTGGAAAAGGAGCAAATATTAGAGACCTATTATGCGCAACTCCAAAAGTCCTGAAACTCCACGGAACATATTAAAACAAATAAAGAAAAATCCTCACCAAAGATGAAGGCCAGGGGGCCCACACCCTGCTCACGAGGGTGGGGGCGCCCCCCCTAGGATGCGCCCCCTACCTCATGGGCCCCCTGGTGGCTCTCCGACGTCCATCTTCTCCTATATGAAGTCTTTCGATGAGAAAAAATAAGAAGGAACTTTTTGGGACGAGACTCCGCCGCCACGAGGCGGAACCTTGGCGGAACCAATCTAGAGCTCTGGAAGAGCTGTTCTGCCGGTGATACTTCCCTCCGGGAGGGGGAAATCATCACCATCGTCATCACCAACGCTCCTCTCATCGGGAGAGGGCAATCTCCATCAATATCTTCACCAGCACCATCTCATCTCCAAACCCTAGTTCATTTCTTGTATCCAATTCTTGTCTCAAAGTCCGGGATTGGTGCTAGTAGGTTGCTAGTAGTGTTGATTACTCCTTGTAGTTGATGCTAGTTGGTTTATTTGGTGGAAGATCATATGTTCAGATCCTATATGCATATTATTACCCCTCTGATTATGAACATGAATATGCTTTGTGAGTAATTACGTTTGTTCCTGAGGACAAGGGAGAAGTCTTGCTATGAGTAGTCATGTGAATTTGGTATTCGTTTGATATTTTGATAAGATGTATGTTGTCTAGCCTCTAGTGGTGTTATGTGAACATCGACTACATAACACTTCACCATTATTTGGGCCTAGAGGAAGGCATTGGGAAGTAATAAGTAGATGATGGGCTACTAGAGTGACAGAAGCTTAAACCCTAGTTTATGCGTTGCTTCGTAAGGGGCTGATTTGGATCCATATGTTTCATGCTATGGTTAGGTTTACCTTAATACTTTTGTTGTAGTTGCGGATGCTTGCAATAGAGGTTAATCATAAGTGGGATGCTTGTTCAAGTAAGGACAGCACCCAAGAACCGGTCCACCCACATATCAAATTATCAAAGTATCGAACGCGAATCATATGAACATGATGAAAACTAGCTTGACGATATTCTCATGTGTTCTCGGGAGCGCTTTTCCTATTATAAGAGTTTGTTTCGGCTTGTCCTTTGTTACAAAAGGATTGGGACACCTTGCTGCACTTTATTTACTTTTGTTACTTGTTGCTCGTTACAACCTATCTTATCACAAAACTATCTGTTACCACTTATTTCAGTACTTGCAGAGAATACCTTGCTGAAAACTGCTTATCATTTCCTTCTGCTCCTTGTTGGGTTCGACACTCCTACTTATCAAAAGGACTATGATAGATCCCCTATACTTGTGGGTCATCAAGAATCTTTTCTGGCGCCATTGTCGGGGAGTGTAGCGCCTTTGGTAGGTGGAATTTGGTAAGGAAAAATTTATATAGTGTGCTGAAATTTACTGTCACTTGTTACTATGGAAAGTAATTCTCTGAGGGGCTTGTTCGGGGTATCTTCACCCCGTCCAGTAGAGCAAAGAGTTGCTCCTCAACCTACTGAACCTATTGAAAATGAATCTCCTTTTGAATTTCCTTCGGGTATAATGGAAAAACTGCTAGCTAACCCTTTTACAGGAGATGGAACAAAGCATCCTGATGAGCACTTAATATATGTGGATGAAGTTTATGGATTATTTAAGCTTGCAGGTATACCCGATGATGTTGCTAAGAAGAAGGTCTTCCCTTTATCTTTGAAGGGAGACGCATTGATATGGTATAGGCTATGTGATGATATGAGATCATGGGACTATAAAAGATTGAAGCTGGAATTTCATCGAAAGTATTACCCTATGCATCTTGTTCATCGTGATCGCAATTATATATATAATTTTTGGCCTCGCGAAGGAGAAAGCATCGCTCAAGCTTGGGGGAGGCTTAAATGAATGTTATATTCATGCCCCAATCACGAGCTCTCAAGAGAAATGATTATTCAAAATCTATATGCACGGCTTTCTGATAACAATTGCACCATGCTCGATACTTCTTGTGCTGGCTCTTTTATGATGAAGACTACTGAACTTAGATGGAATTTATTGGATAGAATTAAACGCAACTCTAAAGATTGGGACCTCGATGAAGGTAAGGAGTCAGGTATGACACCTAAGTTTGATTGTGTTAAATCTTTTATGGATACCGATATTTTCCGTAAGTTTAGCATTAAATATGGACTTGAATCTGAGATAGTAGCTTCTTTCTGTAAATCTTTTGCTACTTATGTTAATCTCCCTAAGGAGAAGTGGTTTAAATATCATCCTCCCATAGAAGTAAAAGTAGCTGCACCTATTAAAGTTGAAGAAAAGACTGTCACTTATAATGATCCTATTGTTCCTACTTCTTATATTGAGAAACCACCTTTCACTGTTAGAATAAAGGATCATGCTAAAGCTTCAACTGTTGTTCATAAAAGCAATATTAGAACTTATACACCTCCTGAGCAAGTTAAAGTAGAACCTAATATTGCTATTGTTAAAGATCTCTTGTCTAATAATATTGATGGGCATGTTATTCAGTTCAAAGGTGAAACTGCTAGAATTGCTAAACCTTGTGATAAAGATAAACATAGACCTGTGGTAGGCATGCCTGTTATTTCTGTTAAAATAGGATATCATTGTTATCATGGCTTATGTGATATGGGTGCTAGTGCTAGTACAATACCTATTGACTTATACAAAGAAATTATGCATGACATTGCACCTGTTGAGTTAGAAGATATTGATGTTACTATTAAACTTGCTAATAGAGATACTATTGCACCAATTGGAATTGTTAGAGATGTTGAAGTCTTGTGTGGGAAAACTAAATATCCTGCTGATTTTCTTGTTCTTGGTTCCCCACAAGATAGTTTTTGTCCCATTATATTTGGTAGACCCTTCTTAAATAGTGTCAATGCTACCATAGATTGCACAAAGAATGTTGTTACTGTTGGCTTGGATGATATGGTTCATGAGTTCAATTTCTCTAAATTTAGTAAACAACATCGTGAGGAAGAATTATCTAGTAAGGATGAAATTATTGGTCTTGCTTCTATTGTCGTACCTCCTAGTGATCCTTTAGAACACTATTTGCTAGACCATGAAAATGATATGTTCATGAAAGAAAGAAGGGAAATAGATGAAGTATTCTCTAAATAGGAACCTATTCTGCAACTTATTTACCTGTTGAAATTTTAGGGGATCCTCCTCCACCCAAGGGTGATCCCGTGTTTGAGCTTAAACCTTTGCCTGATAATCTTAAATATGCTTATCTTGATGAAAAGAAGATATATCCTGTTATTATTAGTGCTAACCTTTCAGAGCATGAAGAAGAAAGATTATTGTAAACTCTGAAGAAGCATCGTGCTGCTATTGGATATACTCTTGATGATCTTAAGGGCATTAGTCCCACTCTATGTCAACATAAAATAAATTTGGAAGCAGATGCCAAACCAGTTCGTGATCCTCAACGACGTCTGAATCCTAAAATGAAAGAAGTGGTAAGAAGAGAAATACTCAAGCTTTTGGAGGCAGGTATAATCTATCCTGTTGCTGATAGTGAGTGGGTAAGTCCTGTCCATTGTGTCCCAAAGAAGGGAGGCATTACTGTTGTTCCTAATGATAAAGATGAATTGATTCCACAAAGAATTATCACATGTTATAGGATGGTACTTGATTTCCACAAATTAAATAAAGCTACTAAGAAAGATCATTACCCCTTACCTTTTATTGATCAAATGCTAGAAAGATTATGCAAACATACACACTATTGCTTTCTAGATGGTTATTCTGGTTTCTCTCAAATACCTGTGTCGGCTAGAGATCAATCAAAGACTACTTTTACATGCCCTTTTGGTACTTTTGCTTATAGACGTATGCCTTTTGGTTTATGTAATGCACCTGCTACCTTTCAGAGATGCATGATGGCTATATTCTCTGACTTTTGTGAAAAGATTTGTGAGGTTTTCATGGACGACTTTTCCGTCTATGGTTCCTCTTTTGATGATTGCTTGAGCAATCTTGATCGAGTTTTGCAGAGATGTGAAGAAACTAATCTTTTTTTGAATTGGGAAAAGTGCCACTTTATGGTTAATGAAGGTATTGTCTTGGGGCATAAAGTTTCTGAAAGAGGTATTGAAGTTGATAAAGCCAAGGTTGATGCTATTGAAAAGATGCCATGTCCCACGGACATCAAAGGTATAAGAAGTTTCCTTGGTCACGCCGGATTTTACAGGAGGTTCATTAAGGACTTCTCAAAAATTTCTCGGCCTCTGACTAATTTATTGCAAAAAGATATACCATTTGTCTTTGATGATGATTGTGTAGAAGCATTTGAAATACTTAAGAAAGCATTAGTCTCTGCACCTGTTGTTCAGCCACCTGATTGGAATTTACCCTTTAAAATTATGTGTGATGCTAGTAATTATGTTGTAGGTGCTGTTCTAGGGAAAAGAGTTGATAAGAAATCAAATGTTATTCATTATGCTAGTAAGACTCTAGACAATGCTCAAAGAAATTATGCTACTACTGAAAAAGAGCTTTTAGCAGTTGTATTTGGTTGTGATGAATTCAGATCTTATATTGTTGATTCTAAAGTAACTATTCAAACTGATCATGCTGCTATTAAATATCTTATGGAAAAGAAAGATGCTAAACCTAGACTTATTAGATGGGTTCTCTTGCTACAAGAATTTGATTTGCATATTATTGATAGAAAGGGAGCTGAGAACCCCGTTGCAGACAACTTGTCTAGGTTAGAGAATATTCTTGAGGACCCACTACCTATTAATGATAGCTTTCCTGATGAACAATTAAATGTTATAAGTACTTCTCGTAGTACTCCATGGTATGCTGATTATGCTAATTATATTGTTGCTAAGTTTATACCACCTAGCTTCACATACCAGCAAAAGAAAAAGTTTTTCTATTATTTAAGACATTACTTTTGGGATGACCCACATCTTTATAAAGAAGGAGTAGATGGTGGTATTAGACGTTGTGTACCTGAGCATGAACAGGAACAGATCCTACGCAAGTGTCACTCCGAGTCTTATGGAGGACACCACGCTGGAGATAGAACTGCACATAAGGTATTGCAATCTGGTTTTTATTGGCCTACTCTCTTCAAGGATGCCTGTAAGTTTGTCTTGTATTGTGATGAATGTCAAAGAATTGGTAATATTAGTAGACGTCAAGAAATGCCTATGAATTATTCTCTTGTTATTGAACCGTTTGATGTTTGGGGCTTTGATTATATGGGACCTTTTCCTGCCTCTAATGGATACACACATATTTTAGTTGCTGTTGATTACGTTACTAAGTGGGTAGAAGCTATTCCAACTAGTAGTGCTGACCATAACACTTCTATTAAAATGCTTAAAGAAGTTATTTTCCCAAGGTTTGGAGTCCCTAGATATTTAATGACTGTTGGTGGTTCACACTTTATTTATGGTGCTTTCCGTAAAATGCTTGCTAAATATGATGTTAATCATAGAATTGCATCTCCTTATCACCCACAGTCTAGTGGTCAAGTAGAGTTGAGCAATAGAGAGCTCAAATTAATTTTGCAAAAGACTGTTAATAGGTTTGGAAAGAATTGGTCTAAGAAACTTGATGATGCATTATGGGCTTATAGAATTGCATATAAAAATCCTATGGGTATGTCTCCGTATAAAATGGTTTATGGAAAAGCATGTCACTTACCTCTCGAACTGGAACATAAGGCATATTGGGCTATTAAAGAGCTTAACTATGATTTTAAACTTGCCGGTGAGAAGAGGTTATTTGATATTAGCTCACTTGATGAATGGAGAACCGAAGCTTATGAAAATGCCAAGTTGTTTAAAGAAAAAGTTAAAAAGATGGCATGACAAAAGGATACAAAAGCGTGAGTTTAATGTAGGTGATTATGTATTGCTATACAACTCTCGTTTAAGATTTTTTGCAGGAAAACTTCTCTCTAAATGGGAAGGCCCCTATGTTATCGAAGAGGTCTATCGTTCCGGTGCCATAAAAATCAACAACTTCGAGGGCACAAATCCAAAGGTGGTAAACGGTCAAAGAATTAAACACTATATCTCAGGTAATCCCATAAATGTTGAAACCAATATTATTGAAATCGTAACCCCGGAGGAATACATAAGAGACACTTTCCGAAACGTTTCAGACTCCGAAAAGGAATAGGTATGTGGTACGGTAAGTAAACCGGCTCCCAAACAACTTTTAAGGCAATATTTCTCCGTTTTGGAATATTTAGAAAAATAGAAAAATAAGTAGCAGTTCGGGAAGGACACAAGGGCCCCACGAGGGTGGTGGGCGCGCCCTACCCCCTGGGCGCGCCCCCTACCTCGTGAGCACCTCGTGTGCCTTCCGGACTCCGTTTTCTTGCACGTTACGTATTTTGGTCGGTAAAAATTTATTATATAACCTCCCGAAGGTTTTGACTCCCGTATCACGCAAATATCCACTGTTTTTCGTTTCGAGCTATCCTGTTGCAGATTAAATCAACATGTCTTCCCAGGATTCGGAAGGAGAAAGCTATGTGGATGATTACTTAGCAAATCCAAAGGTCTATGGAGATGTGGAACACGATGGATGGACCACGGAGGAAGAAGAGGACTATGAACCCAAGGGGGAGGAGGAGACGAGCTCAGATGAAGATGAAGCACCATTACCTCAACTTGGGGACATGCACGTGGAGTTCAAAAAGTCAAGTCTCCCTGATAGGGTAAAGAAACCCAAGTTCGAGTTTATCCCTTTTCATCTCTTGCAGGAAAATAAGCAGGACCTATGCAAAAAGATATTAACCCTGGAGTGGGAGATTGATGATATGAGGGATCAAAATGCCGTCCTCAAGCGCAAATTAAGGGAGAAGCCTAAGCCATCAACTAAGCCAACATCACCACCACCTTCTTCACCGACAAAGGAGATATAATCACATGGGTATGGGCACTCCCCTTGGCAACTGCCAAGCTGAGGTGCCCTGGTATCGTATCACAATCACAACTCATATCTTTACCGTTTTTCTTAGTTCGATCCTATTAGTAGTATCTTGATCTAGTAGAATAAAGTTTATGGCATGATCTAGTTTTGAGTTTTGCTTTATGATCTCTCTATGTAATCGGGTCCGTGAGCTATATATAATAAAGATTAGTGTTGATTCAAGGGCTTGACTATTTTGGCATGATCTTGGATGAATAAAAGAAAAGAGAAAAGAATAAAAAGAAACAAAGAGTTCATATTGATCTTATTGAGAGTAATGACTTCACATAGAAAGAGTATGATGATTAAAAGTTGTTGGGAGTTGGCAGACATAGCTTTGGTCATTGTTGCAATTAATAGGAAGTAATAAGGAAAGAGAGGTTTTCACATATAGATATATTATCATTGACATCTTTTATGATTGGGAGCACTCATTAAAATATGACATGCTAAAGAGTTGATGTTGGACAAGGAAGACAACGTAATGAGTTATGTCTTTCTTATATCTGAGATAAAGTATGTTGTCATGGATCCTCTAACTTGTTGAGCTTGCCTTTCCCCCTCATGCTAGCCAAATTCTCAGCACCAAGTAGAAATACTACTTGTGCTTCCAAATATCCTTAAACCAGTTTTGCCATGAGAGTCCACCATATCTACCTATAGATTGAGTAAGATCCTTCAAGTAAGTTGTCATCAGTGCAAAGCAACAAAAATTGCTCTAAATATGTATGATTGATTGGTGTGGGAGAAATAAGCTTTATACGATCTTGTGATGTGGAAGTAATAAAAGCGATGGACTGCATAATAAAGGTTCATATCACAAGGGGCAATATAAAGTGGCGTTCTTTAGCATTGAGATTTTATGCATTCAACCATAAAAGTGCATGGCAACCTCTGCTTCCCTTTGCGAAGGGCCTATCCTTTATTATTATCTTCTACCTTATGCAAGAGTCATGGTGATCTTCACCTTTTCTTTTTCATTTTATCCTTTGGCAAGCTCAGCATGTTGGAAAGAACATGATATATATATCTAATTGGATGTAGAGGAGCATGAACCATTATTGTTGACATTACCTTTGAGGTAAAAGGTTGTGGGGCAAAACTATAAGCCCCTATATTTCTCTGTGTCCGATTAAAACTCCGTAACCACAAGTATTGCGTGAGTGTTAGCAATTATGGAGGACTAAATGATAGTTGAGTATGTGGACTTGCTTTTTAGCTCTGACATAGACTCTTTCCGATGTTATGATAAATTGCAATTGCTTCAATGACTGAGATTATAGTTTGTCGGAGCCCAATAAGGTTTATGATTTATACTTTTGCATTGTGAATAGATCATCACTTGAACATAAGTAATCATATGACAAAATCTATATATGTTGCTGTTATGAGAATAATCATGATGCCTTCATGTCTGTATTTTATTTTTATCGATGCCTCTACCTCTAAACATGAGGACATATTTATTGTTATCGACTTTTCGCTTGAGGGCAAGCGAGGTCTAAGCTTGGGGGAGTAGATACGTCCATTTTGCATCATGCTTTTATATCGATATTTATTGCATTATGGACTGTTATTTCACTTTATGTCACAATACTTATGGCCATTCTCTCTTATTTTACAAGGTTTACATAAGGAGGGAGAATGCCGACAGCTGGAATTCTGGGCTGGAAAAGGAGCAAATATTAGTGACCTATTCTGTGCAACTCCAAAAGTCCTGAAACTCCACGGAACATCTTAAAACAAATAAAGAAAAATCCTCGCCAAAGATGAAGGCCAGGGGGCCCACACCCTGCTCACGAGGGTGGGGGGCGCCCCCCTAGGGCTCGCCCCCTACCTCGTGGGCCCCCTGGTGGCTCTCCGATGTCCATCTTCTCCTATATGAAGTCTTTTGATGAGAAAAAAAATAAGAAGGAACTTTTCGGGATGAGACTTCGCCGCCACATGGCGGAACCTTGGCAGAACCAATCTAGAGCTCCGGTAGAGCTGTTCTGTCGGGGATACTTCCCTCCGGGAGGGGGAAATCATCACCATCGTCATCACCAACGCTCCTCTCATCGGGAGAGGGCAATCTCCATCAACATCTTCACCAGCACCATCTCATCTCGAAACCCTAGTTCATCTCTTGTATCCAATTGTTGTCTCAAAGTTCGGGATTGATGCTAGTAGGTTGCTAGTAGTGTTGATTACTCCTTGTAGTTGATGCTAGTTGGTTTATTTGGTGGAAGATCATATGTTCAGATCCTATAAGCATATTATTACCCCTTTGATTATGAACATGAATATGCTTTGTGAGTAATTACATTTGTTCCTGAGGACAAGGGAGAAGTCTTGCTATGAGTAGTCATGTGAATTTGGTATTCGTTTGATATTTTGATAAGATGTATGTTGTCTAGCCTCTAGTGGTGTTATGTGAACGTCGACTACATAACACTTTGCCATTATTTGGGCCTAGAGGAAGGCATTGGGAAGTGATAAGTAGATGATGGGTTGCTAGAGTGACAGAAGCTTAAACCCTAGTTTATGCGTTGCTTCGTAAGGGGCTGATTTGGATCCATATGTTTCATGCTATGGTTAGGTTTACCTTAATACTTTTGTTGTAGTTGTGGATGCTTGCAATAGAGGTTAATCATAAGTGGGATGCTTGTTCAAGTAAGGACATCACCCAAGCACCGGTCCACCCACATATCAAATTATCAAAGTATCAAACGCAAATCATATGAACATGATGAAAACTAGCTTGACGATATTCCCATGTGTCCTCGGGAGCGCTTTTCCTATTATAAGAGTTTGTTCCGGCTTGTCCTTTGCTACAAAAGGATTGGGACACCTTGCTGCACTTTATTTACTTTTGTTACTTGTTGCTCGTTACAACCTATCTTATCACAAAACTATCTGTTACCACTTATTTCAGTACTTGCAGAGAATACCTTGTTGAAAACCGCTTATCATTTCCTTCTACTCCTCATTGGGTTCGACACTCTTACTTATCGAAAGGACTACGATAGATCCCCTATACTTGTGGGTCATCACTGGACATGAATACTCGTCGGCAGAGTAACTAAGACTCAGCCGATGAACCCCCATGCGGGCATGGGTAGTAGGGCCGACGGGCTGTATGACAGTGGCCGGGGCTGCAGGAGCCGAGGGCGACCCAGGCGCGGCGCCAGAAGATGGCGCACGGGGCGTCTGTCTCGGTTAGGGTGCTGGTGAAGAAGAGGCCGGCAATCCTGGCAAAACAGCCGGTGAGCCTGGCGATCCCGGTGAAACAGCCGGTGAGCCCGGCGTGGTCGATGAAGTAGCCGGCATGCCCGGCGAGCCTGACGAAGAGGCCGGCATGGCCGGTGTCGTGGTTTTGTCACGGCAGATGTCCTAGAGAAAGGACTGATGGCTCTAATACGGAGTTGGGTGGCATGGCGATTCAAAAAAGGAAAGAGGTCACATACCCTCATGCCAAGCTGCACAGTCACCCCAAGGAATGGAATCAGACATGGTTCTACTGCAAAGACACCTCCCCTGCTGGTGAGAATCCCTTGCTTGGCTTTCGTCCGGAGCGGCTCAGCAATACCCATCCTTTTCCTCAATGATTGACTGCCCAGGAAAGAAGCAAATATGCTCCTCAGCTGTCAAAGCTCAGAGCCTTTATGGCCAACGGTTTAACAGGGGTTGACCTTGCTCGCTGTTGGATATCATGGAGCATACTGCCCCTTAGTCAGCGCTCCGGTTTGATGTGCGAATATACTGATAGTGTGGATGACCCACTGTGACATTCAAGACTCCAGCTCTCCGGTGAAGAAATCACAGAGGCTGTGCGTAAGATACTGAATGAACCGGAGCACATCTGCGCTAGAACCGGCCTGCTTCCCTTCTGTGCCACCAACAAACCGCCAGCTGTAAGACTTTGATTTTTCTCTTTGCTGAATCTGTTATTGACATGTCTGGTCATTGTTTGTAATATCAGTGTCTGTATAATCAGGGCGATGATCCGTTTTGGAGCAAAAAGCTGCCGCAGGAGAAACCAGAGAAGGCAGACAAACCGGAAAGAGCAATCCGGCAAAAAACTAAAGCTGTGAAGAAGACTGCCCACAGGAAAAGAACCACTGCATCTTCTAATCCGACCCCTGATGATGAGGTGGATAATCCGGACTTTGAGGTAGAGCTTGACTCACTTGGTTTATTTTTCATGCGTCTTATTGATGATGATATTTGTCAGGATGATGCCGAAGCCAGCCACGCGGATGTTGCAGAGGTAATTATTCTCTCTTCCGATTCAGAAACTTTGCCTTCACAAAAAATCCGTCAGGCAAACCGGAAAGTTAAATTTTCTCATCCTCTTGCTTATTTGGATCCTAAACTTCTTATGAAGACTCAACAACACGAGGCTCGCCGCACCACCTGGCACAGCGGCCAGGTAGTTACCTCCGCCGGTTTACTGAACAGTCCAGTTCGGAAACGTCATTCCGAGGTCTCTAACTCGCCTATCAGTGCTTGTCCTAAAGCGGGCTGCTTCGTCAACCTCTTAATCCGTCTGACTCCGATTACCAGGTTATTTCCCACTCATCTTCTGGCGAGTCATCGGCCACTCAGCTCCCACCGCTCAAAACGGTGCTTGGGTAAGCCATATTTATTGTGATGTTTGCAGTACATTGCCTTAGAACACATGCTGTGTTTAATTTGGTTACTCTTCTTAGGGCCAAACCTAGGCCAAGCAAGAAGGCCCGCCCGGACAAAGCGGCCGAAGAAGATGTCATTCCTGAAGCGGCTATCTCTGAGGATATTCCCAACAATCCAACGCAGCCAGATGATGATCTTATTGCTGAAGAGAGACCTGTTGATACCTCAGGCCCTATCCAACAACCCACAGGTTCCATCCGGATTGAAAGCTCCACCTGTCCAGCAAAATCTACTAAGAAGCCAACAACTCCAGTGCAAACCGGCGGTACCAAGGATGATGAGGTTGTCATTACTGGCACTGGTCATGCTGAACCAAGCAATATTGTCGCTTTATCCAAACATTCTGCCAAGGAAGAATTTGCTGCTTTTGGCAAAGGCATGTGGAACACTGATCTGACGGCTTACTCTGCTCTGAACGCCCAAGATATCCATTCCGGCTATCTGAACCGGCTGTATACCAGCCGTGACTATGAAGCCGGTCTGGTTAATATGATGAAAGATAAATATGAGGTAACTTCCATATGCTCCTTCCTGCTTGTATGCTTTTATTCTTGCTGACTCTCCTAGCCCCCAAGGGTCGGTTTGAACTATTCTTTCAAACCGGGACTTAATAATATAAATCTTGATGCTTTGAAATTTGCTGATGTAGCCCCCAAGGGCCGGTTCAACTTAGCGTAGTTAAACCGGTACTTTAAGTAATTGAAACTGCCGCATCAGAATACATATGATCAAATAGCCATTAGCCCCCAAGTGCCAAGTTGAATACTTGTATTGAGCTTGGGACTTTGTAAACAATTGAAAGATGAAGATCGAATATGCATTAGCCCCCAAGTGCCAAGTTGAATACTTGTATTGAGCTTGGGACTTTGTAAATAATTGAAAGATGAAGATCGAATATGCATTAGCCCCCAAGTGCCAAGCGCATAACTTGTTATGTGGTTGGTACTTGAATCCTTCTACCGATTTGTTGAAACATATATCTGTATGCCTGCAGGCGGAGCTGAAGGCGAAAGAAAGCCAAGTCATCGATCTGCGAGAAAACCTGAAAACCCAACAGGCTGAAACCTCCAAGGCAAAAGAGGAATTGGCCAGTGCCTTAAGCGCCATGGAACAACTTAAGGAGAACTTCAAGAAGAAACGGGCGGATTGGGCCACTGAAAAGTCCGCTTTGATCAAACGAGCAGAGGATGCTGAGGCTGCGCTGAAACCAGTGACGGATGAACTGACCAGGATAAAGCGGCACGTTCATGACATGACCACTGCTATCTTTGGTAAGCCAGCTTGCCTTCTGAATTGGTTCTGCCTTCTTACAGAGTCGCCGGTTTATTAACCTTTTATGGTATTTCAGGGAGACGCATTGGTCACTTGGGGTCAGATGTGCGGAAGAAATTGAAAGCCGCCTATACCTTGGTTGAACAATTGTATACTGGTGCCCAGCGGATCATCTATACCGCGTCTCATAACAAACCGGTGCCCACTCTGATTCAAGATACTTTGATGAAACTGTAAGTGCTTCCTGCCCGGGTTGAAGAGCTGAAGAAATCTGCTGCTCGAACCGGCGTAATCAATGCTTTAATCCGGGCAAAAGCCTGGGTGCCGGATTTTGATCCTATTGAAGCGGCTCAGGGTTATCCTAGTTTGAAGGAAGATGGGTCAGAATTTGGTGAAGCAGATCTGAGAGCCATAAACCGGGAGGTACGTCCGCTAGCTTGTCAACTGGTTGAGGAAGCAGATTTGTCTCATTATCAAGCCCAATATGACAGCCAGAACAAGCGAATAGCTGCACCAATCCATAAATCGGAAAACCTGATCCCTCCAATCCGTAAGCATACTTACGCTCCCGATATTGACCCGTCTTCGCTAATCCATGACGAAGCTGTTTTTCAAGCATTGATGGGAATCGACTGGACAACTGTGGATTTTCAGCCACTGGGTAGAGAAACGGAAGCTGAAGCGGCGCATGATGACCCACAACCATCAGGCCAGGCTGGTGGCCAAGCTTAAACCGGAAGCCAGTTTTAAAACTGTCTCTCCTTTGTGAAAAACAATTATGTTATTATGGGCACCATGTTGCCTTGTAATAGGCTAGCTGATACCTTTGATGTTGATATGCCTTCGCGCATAACTTGTTCTTCCTGTGGTGATGAACTTTCCAAAATACTTTCTGAAATAAGAAATTCGTTAAGTGCCACCGCGGTTGTACCGTTAGGCGGAATATGATGTTTGTATATATAAAGTCAAAACATCCAAAATAAAATTTTAAGTATATGATCAAAAAATTTGAGATACATAATACCTGCCACCATTGAGTGTGAAGGTGGCTTGGCCAACCTTGAAGCGGAGCTTTTGCAAACCCACACTGTTTGGAGGAAATAACAACTCCTGTATATGTATATGACACTGGTTACCATGTAAACCGTGTCGGGTTATAATGAACACCGTGTTACTCCATAAGAGGATGTTAACAACAAGGATCAAACCAGACAAATAGTCTCCGGATTGACGTGAACTGTGTTCCGTCAATTGATTGTTTAAAAAACTTTGTCGATTTTAAAGAACACAATAAAAAGCAAAAAAAAACCCTTCAAAGAAAAGTATGAAGCAAAAGCAACGACAAAAATGTTTGCCAAAAAAGATTTATTTAAGCTGATCAAATGGCGTAACCATGGCCAAACACGACCAAGCTCCCGTTAGGTGTAACTATGGTTCTAGTTAGCCAGGTCCCCAAGTGATTCTTGTGGCATTTATGTCGACCAAATGGCGTGGTCATGGTTCGGGTTCGACCAAGCCCCCAAGTGATTCTGTGGCCTTAGGCCGATCAAGAGGCATGACTGGTTCAGACATGACCAAGTCCCCAAGTGATCTGGTGGCTTTCGCCTATCAAGAGGCATGGTATTGGTTCGGAGACGACCAATCCTCCAAGTGATATAACACGATGCTTTTAGCAAAGCGAACTCAAGGGGTAAACCGGAGGCCGCTTTAGAGCAACTCCATGTAACCTCACATGATGTAAAAGAACAGATACCCCGCTTTAGCTGAGGTTCCGGTTTATTATACTTAATCATAATATATACATTGTATGTACATAAGCATAGCCAATGGCTCAGGTATAGTAAGACCGAAGATGAGCTATATTCCACGGCCTGTTAGTCTCTTCCTCTGATGTACGTGAGTCCTTATGCTCTCGAATATCGATCAGATAGTACGACCCGTTGTGCAGATTCTTGCTGACCACGAAAGGCCCCTCCCAAGGTGGGGATAGCTTATGCATATCAATCTGATCTTGGATGAGCTGAAGCACCAAATCTTCTTCCTGGAAGGCTCTGGTTCTGACTCGGCGACTGTGATAACGACGAAGATCCTGCTGGTAAATCGCCGATCGGGTGGCTACGATGTCACGCTCTTCATCCAACCGGTCCAAAGCATCTTGCCGTGCTGTCTCGTTGTCCGCTTTAATATAAGCCGTGACACGAGGTGAATCATGACGGATATCACTGGGGAGAACCGCTTCCGCTCCATAAACCATGAAGAACGGTGTGTATCCTGTTGATCTGTTGGGTGTTGTATTGATGCTCCATAACACAGATGGTAGTTCTTCTACCCAACAACCCGGCGTTCTCTGCAAAGGAACCATGAGCCGGGGCTTGATGCCTCTCAAGATCTCTTGATTAGCTCTTTCTGCTTGACCATTGGACTGTGGATGTGCCACTGATGAAACGTCGAGCCGGATGTGCTCCCGTTCGCAGAACTCCTTCATAGCACCTTTGGATAAATTGGTACCATTATCTGTGATAATACTGTGCGGAAAGCCAAACCGGGAAATCACCTTTTTGATGAACTGAACTGCCATGGCCGCATCACACTTGCTAACAGGTTCTGCCTCCACCCACTTTGTAAACTTGTCCACCGCCACCAGGAGGTGGGTCTTCTTATCTTTGGACCTTTTGAAAGGCCCAACCATATCCAGCCCCCAAGTCGCAAACGGCTAAGTAATTGGAATCATCCTCAATTCTTGAGCCGGTACATGAGCACGTCTTGAAAACCTTTGGCAACCATCACATCGTCTGACCAGATCCTTCGCATCAGCATGAGCAGTTAACCAATAGAAACCATGGCGAAACGCTTTAGCCACCAGAGACTTTGAACCGGCGTGGTGACCACAATCTCCTTCGTGGATCTCCCGCAAAATTTCATGGCCTTCTTCAGGAGACACGCAACGTTGAAAAGCTCCTGATACACTGCAATGATGCAACTCACCGTTGATGACAGCCATGGACTTGGATCGCCGGATTATCTGCCGGGCCAGAATCTCATCTTCTGGCAACTCGCCCCGGTTCTTGTACGCCACATAAGGAAGCGTCCAATCCAGAATAACATGAACAACTGCCACCAATTGAGCCTCCGGATCAGGAATGGCCAAATCCTCTTCACCAGGGATCTTCACCGACGGGTTGTGCAGCACATCCAGAAAAACATTGGGTGGGACCGGTTTGCGTTGAGAGCCCAGCCGGCTTAAAGCGTCCGCCGCTTCATTTTTCTGCCGGTCCACGTGGTCCACCTGATAGCCTCTGAAATAACCTGCAACAATATCCACCTCACGACGATATGCTGCCATGAGTGGGTCCTTGGAGTCCCAAGTGCCAGACACTTGCTGAGCCACAAGGTCCGAATCACCGAAGCACTTAACTCGACTTAGATTCATCTCCTTAGCCATCCGAAGACCATGGAGCAAGGCTTCATACTCAGCTGCATTGTTAGTACAAGGGAACATTAAAGGAAGAACATAACAAAACATATCACCTCGTGGGGAAGTTAATACGACTCCAGCCCCTGAGCCTTCCAACTGCCTGGATCCGTCAAAATGAATGGTCCAATACGTATGATCCGGCTTTTCTTCAGGTGCTTGCATCTCTGTCCAATCATTGATGAAATTAACAAGTGCTTGAGACTTAATCGCTGTCCGAGGCACATATTTCAAACCGTACGGCCCCAGCTCTATAGCCCACTTTGCAATCCGGCCAGTTGCTTCCCGCTTCTGGATGATATCTCCCAAAGGAGCAGAACTGACCACCGTAATTGGGTGCCCTTTTAAGTATTGCTTAAGCTTCCGGCTTGCCATAAAAACTCCGTACACCAGCTTCTGCCAATGTGGATACCTTTGCTTGGACTCAATGAGTACCTCGCTGATATAATAGACCGGACGTTGAACCGGATACTCCTTACCTGCCTCCTTTCGTTCCACCACAATAGCCACGCTGACCGCACGAGCATTAGCAGCAACATATAGCAGTAACGGCTCCTTGTCAATGGGAGCGGCGAGCACAGGTGGTTTGGCCAATTGCCGCTTTAAGTCCTCAAATGCTTCATCGGCAGCAGAACTCCAGATGAATTGATCCGTCTTCTTCAACATCTGATATAAAGGGATCGCCTTCTCACCAAGGCGGCTGATAAACCGGCTTAACGCGGCAATCCGGCATGCCAGGCGTTGAACATCATTGATACACTTCGGTTTAGCCAGGGAGGTGATGGCTGTGATCTTCTCCGGATTAGCCTCAATTCCCCTGTTGGACACCAGAAAACCCAATAACTTGCCCGCCGGTACACCAAAGACACACTTGTCCGGATTAAGCATCATCTTGTACGTCCTTAGGTTATCAAAGGTTTCCTTCAAATCATCAACCAGAGTCTCCTTCTCCCTGGATTTAACCACGATATCATCCACGTAAGCATGTACATTACGGCCAATCTGCTTGTGAAGATAATTTTGTACACACCGTTGATAAGTTGCCTGGGCACTTTTGAGCCCAAAGGGCATAGACACATAGCAGAAGGCTCCAAAGGGAGTTATGAATGTCATCTTCTCCTGGTCCTTAACTGCCATTTTGATCTGATGATAGCCAGAATATGCATCCAAAAAACTTAAACGCTCACAACCCGCCGTAGCATCAATGATTTGATCAATATGGGGGAGGGCAAAAGGATCCGCTGGACAAGCTTTATTAAGATCTGTGTAATCCACACACATACACCAGGTGCCATTTTTCTTAAGGACTAGCACCGGATTGGCAAGCCACTCAGGGTGGAAAACTTCAACAATAAAACCAGCTGCTAAGAGCCTGGCTACCTCTTCTCCAATCGCCTTGCGTCTTTCTTTGTTAAATCGGCGGAGGAACTGTTTCACCGGTTTGTATTTAGGATCCACTTTAAGTGTGTGCTCAGCGAGTTGCCTCGGTACACCTGGCATGTTAGAGGGCTTCCATGCAAAAATGTCCCGATTCTCACGGATGAACTCGATGAGCGCGCTTTCCTATTTCGGATCCAAGTTGGCACTAATGCTGAACTGCTTGGACGAATCGCCAGGTACGAAGTCAACAAGCTTAGTTTCTGCTTCCGATTTGAACTTCAGGGTCGGATCATGCTCCGTAGTTGGCTTCTTCAACGGAGTCATGTCCGCCGGGTCAACATTGTCTTTATAGTACTTCAACTCCTCGGTGGCACAAACCGTCTCTGCATAAGCCGCATCTCCTTCCTCGCATTCCAAAGCGATTTTGCGGCTTCCGCGAACCGTTATTGTCCCCTTGTGACCCGGCATCTTGAGCTGCAAATACACATAACAGGGCCGAGCCATAAACTTGGCGTATGCCGGACGCCCAAACAGGGCATGATATGGACTTCGGATTTTCACCACTTCAAATGTTAATGTCTCCGACCTGGAATCATGATCATCCCCAAAGGCCACTTTAAGAGCTATCTTACCAACGGGATATGCTGATCTGCCAGGCACTACACCATGGAATACTGTATTGGACGGTTGGAGATTCTTATCTGTAAGTCCCATACGACGGAAGGTCTCATAGTATAGGATGTTAATGCTGCTCCCTCCATCCATGAGCACCTTGGTGAACTTATAACCTCCCACCTGAGGCGCCACCACCAGAGCCAACTGGCCCGGATTATCGACCTGGAGTGGGTGATCCTCTCCGCTCCATATGATTGGCTGTTTAGACCAACGTAGATAACGGGGTGTGGCCGGTTCAACAGAGTTGACCGCCCGCCTCTGAACCTTCCGGTCTCTCTTGTCCAAGCTAGTGGTAAAGACATGGTACTGCCCATTACTCAACTGCTTTGGGTTGCTTTGGTAACCTGACTGTTGCTGCTGTTGGTTGTAACCACCCTGGTTGTTCCGACTATTTTGACCATTATGTCCGTCCGGATTACCATTAAATCCTGAACCGGAACTTCCTCCACCGTAACCCGGCCCGGACCCTGAGCCACTTCCAGATCCGTGATCATACCGGAAATTATTAGAATTCTTGAACTCCTGCATAATAAAGCAATCCTTCCAAAGGTGGTTTGCTGGCTCCTCCTTCGTCCCATGTCTTGGACAGGGCTGGCTTAGCAGATAGTTTAGGCGGTTTGGGTTGGGGTTGGGTGCTCCACTACGATTTTTTGGCCTACCCTTGCGCCGCTGGCCATTGTCCTATACGTTGGTATTAGCCACAAAATCCATGTTGCCATCCGCTTTACGCTTGCCTCCTCCGCCATTGCCTGCCCAGTGATGCTGCTGACCGTTGGAGCTGCTGTTCTTCTTCCCCTTCCCTGTCTTGTCATCATCAGATTCGGGATCCTTGGTACTATCAGAATCAGCATATTTTACCAAAGCGGCCATCATGGTCCCCATGTCAGTGCAATGACGCTTCATCCGTCCCAATTTCAACTTCAGGGGCCCAAACCGGCAGTTGCCTTCTAGGGTTAATACTGCGGTGTCAGCGTTGATGCGGTCTGAGGAGTGCAACACTTGTGAAACCCGGCGCACCCAATGAGTCATTGACTCTCCTTCCTCCTGGACGCATGCAGCTAAATCCACTATCGACATAGGCTATTTACAGGTATCCTTGAAATTGTTGATAAACTGGGCTCGTAATTGGGCCCATGAACTGATAGAATTAGTGGGCAAGCTTTTTAACCAAGTACGGGCCGTTCCTTCGAGCATCATGGTGAAGTATTTCGCACACGCCGTGTCATCCACATCAAGCATCTCCATGGCCATCTCATAGCTCTCTACCCATGTCTCTGGTGGTTGATCCATCGTATAATTTGGTACCTTGCGTGGGCCTTTGAAATCCTTGGGCAAGCGCACGTTGCGTAAAGTGGGGACGAGGCAAGGCACCCCCAAAGAACTAGAAGTAACACCAGGTTCGATTGAAATGGTTGGACGAACCGGCGTGAGCTGCCGAGCCTGATGCTGTGCGGCTAACTCGGCCTCCCTACGCGCTCGGGCCCGGTTCACCACTTCCTGAGCGTCATCAGCACCACCCGTCGGGTTGTTACCACGGGGTGCTCCACGTCGTTCATTACTCGACACTGCTGGTTCATCCATATGTCTGCTATAGCTCCGGCTTGGACGGGGGGTCGAGTGGATTCGGTCGCGGCTGTATGAGTACGCCTCCTGTTGGGCCAAAGCCGTCCTCAGAAGTTCCTTGACCCGTCGCGTCTCTACTGCTTGCGGCGAGTCACCTTCAACTGGAATGGCCTCCAGTCGTGCAGCAACGGCAACAAGATTGTCCATTGGGTTGGAGTAGTGACGCGGAGGCATTAAAGCATCCCGAGGTATAACAATGTTTTGACGAGGCGGGTCCATCTGACGGGGCTGAACCGGTGCACCGGTCCCAGGGGTTTCTGCCCGGTTCCCCTCCAGCGGATTACTGGCTCTTGGTCCTGGAGTGTTGAAAAGGTCTCTGTCCTCGAAAACCGGAGGTAAGCGGGACCGGTGCTTCCTCCTCATGACTTCATGCGACGCGCTCTGATCCAACATAAGCCTGTAGGCCTGTGCGTCTAAAGCGGCCCGCTCTGCGGCCATCCTGGTGTCCTCAGCCGCCAGATCCGTTTTGGCCTGGATGATTTGTTCCTTCACTTTTGCAATCTCCGCGTTGTGAGCGTCCTGATCTGGCGGATTAACTTCTGCCATAAGCACAGCCAATGCATCAAATAGTTCTGATAGAACCTGAGCCGGCGGGCGCACAGGGCCTCCCGCCCCGGCAACCGTTGCCGTTGCTGAACCGGAGATTGTTGTCGCGGCTGTCGAAGAGTGAAGCGCTGCTTGTGTTCCGGTCATGAATATTCCAACCCGGTTAGGCAGATCAGAGGGGTCCGGAATACTGTCGCCATCGGAACAGCTCTCAATCCGGCCATCTTGTAGCTGATAAAGAGATTCGATTTCTCCGGTCGAAGATTCGTCACCAGGACGAACGGCAGTCGCCCCGCGAAGCTCCGATCCATCCTCGTAACTCCCTCCATGGATCATTCCCACGAAGGCACGTTTCATGGCCGGTTTAACCCGGGCAGATCACGTACGCTGAGCCGTCTCGACGAGGTTGGTGCAGATGTTCGGCTCAGGGCCCGGTTCGCCGATCTTGCCAATGAAAACGTGAATGCTACCAAAGGGGACCCGGTACCCATACTCAATTGAGCCGGCCTCGGGGCCCCAGCCCGCGTCATCGATGTAGAGTTTGCCGCGATGATTCTTAGTCATCCGGCCTACAGTGTAGCCCTCAAGTCCTTCAAAGCGGCCCTCCAAGAACCGGAAACCATCATGCGATGGCCCCACGGTGGGCGCCAACTGTCGTGGGTTTGTCACGGCAGATGTCCTAGAGAAAGGACTTAGTCGTGGAGCCATCGCTACGGGTTAGCTTGAAGGGGTTAAAGCGGACACAAGGACGCAAGAGAGTTTATACTAGTTCGGCCCCTTCAAGGAAGGTAAAAGCCTACGTCTAGTTGTGATGGAATTGATGGGTGTTTCGATGACTAGGGAGCAAATAAGCTTCGCCTATGTCTCGTGTTGTTGTCTGTTGTTGTTGAACCACCGCCGGGTCATCCCCTTATATACATGGGTGACGCCCGTCGGTTTACAGAGTCCCAACACCAGCTCATAGATGTGTCCGGTTTGGTCTCTACTTATTCCTTACTTACAATACAAGTTACATATTGATGCCGGTTTACGGCTACAGGCTCTCAGCCGATTATGGGTCTGGAGACCTCATCTATCTTCATAGGCTTTAACATGCTTAACTACTGATGAAGTTAATCCGGCCCAGATAGGCCGGTTTACGCCCAGTAGTAATATCCCCAACAGTCGGGGAGCCCGGCGAAGAAGCCGGCGTGACTGAGGAATCCAGCGAAGCCGGCGTGGCCGATGAGGCTTGAAGGAAATATGCCCTAGAGGCAATAATAAAGTTATTATTTATTTCCTTATATCATGATAAATGTTTATTATTCATGCTAGAATTGTATTAACCGGAAACATAATACATGTGTGAATACATAGACAAACAGAGTGTTACTAGTATGCCTCTACTTGGCTAGCTCGTTGATCAAAGATGGTTAAGTTTCCTAACCATTGACATGGGTTGTCATTTGATTAACAGGGTCACATCATTAGGAGAATGATGTGATTGACTTGACCCATTCCGTTAGCTTAGCACCCGATCGTTTAGTATGTTGCTAGCTATTGCTTTCTTCATAACTTATACATGTTCCTATGACTATGAGATTATGGAACTCCCGTTTACCGGAGGAACACTTTGTGTGCTACCAAACGTCACAACGTAACTGGGTGATTATAAAGGTGCTCTACAGGTGTCTCCGTAGGTACTTGTTGGGTTGGCGTATTTCGAGATTAGGATTTGTCACTCCAATTGTCGGAGAGGTATCTCTGGGCCCTCTCGGTAATGCACATCACTTAAGACTTGCAAGCATTGCAACTAATGAGTTAGTTGTGGGATGATGTATTACGAAACGAGTAAATATACTTGCCGGTAACGAGATTGAACTAGGTATTGAGATACAGACGATCGAATCTCGGGCAAGTAACATACCGATGACAAAGGGAACAAAGTATGTTGTTATGCGGTCTGACCGATAAATATCTTCATAAAATATGTGGGAGCCAATATGAGCATCCAGGTTCCGCTATTGGTTATTGACCGGAGACTTGTCTCGGTCATGTCTACATAGTTCTCGAACCCGTAGGGTCCGCACGCTTAACGTTTCGATGACAGTTATATTATGAGTTTATATGTTTTGATGTACTGAAGGTTTTTTGGAGTCCCGGATGTGATCACGGACATGACGAGGAGTCTCGAAATGGTCGAGACATGAAGATTGATATATTGGAAGCCTATGTTTGGATATCGGAAGTGTTCCAGTTGAAATCGGAATTTTACCGGAGTACCGGGAGGTTACCGGAACCCCCCGGGAAGTTAATGGGCCATAGTGGGTCTTAGTGGAAGAGAGGAGAGGCGGCCAGGGCAAGGGCCGCGTGCCCCTCCCCCTAGTCCGAATAGGACAAGGAGAGCGGGGCGGCGCCCCCCCCCTTTCCTTCTTCTCCTCCACTCCCCCCTCCCAAGTCCTAATCCAACTAGGAAAAGGGAGGGAGTCCTACTCCCGGTAGGAGTAGGACTCCTCCTGGCGCGCCCTCTCTCTTTGCCGGCCGCACCCCCTTGCTCCTTTATATACGGGGGCAAAGGGGCACCCTAGAGACACAACAATTGATCAAGTTGATCTTTTAGCCGTGTGCGGTGCCCCCTCCACCATAGTCCACCTCGATAATACTGTAGCGGTGCTTAGGCGAAGCCCTGCGTCCGTAGAACATCATCATCGTCACCACGCCGTCGTGCTGATGAAACTCTCCCTCAACACTCGGCTGGATCGGAGTTCAAGGGACGTCATCGGGCTGAACGTGTGCTGAACTCGGAGGTGTCGTGCGTTCGGTACTTGACATCGTGAAGACGTACGACTACATCAACCGCGTTGTGCTAACGCTTCCGCTTTCGGTCTACGAGGGTACGTGGACAACACTCTCCCCTCTCGTTTCTATGCATCACCATGATCTTGCGTGTGCGTAGGATTTTTTTTGAAATTACTATGTTCCCCAATAATGGCATCAGAGCCAGGTTTTATGCGTATATGTCATATCCACGAGTAGAACACAAGTAAGTTGTGGGCGATATAAGTCATACTGCTTACCAGCATGTCATACTTTGGTTCGGCGGTATTGTTTAATGAAGCGGCCCGGACCGACATTACGCGTACGCTTACGCGAGACTGGTTCTACCGACGTGCTTTGCACATAGGTGGCTGGCGGGTGTCAGTTTCTCCAACTTTAGTTGAACCGAGTGTGGCTACGCCCGGTCCTTAAGAAGGTTAAAACAGCACTAACTTGACAAACTATCATTGTGGTTTTGATGCGTAGGTAAGAACGGTTCTTGCTCAGCCCGTAGCAGCCACGTAAAACTTGCAACACCAAAGTAGAGGACGTCTAACTTGTTTTTGCAGGGCATGTTGTGATGTGATATGGTCAAGACGTGATGAGATATAAGTTATTGTATAAGATGATCATGTTTTGTTGAAGTTATCGGCAACTGGCAGAAGCCTTATGGTTGTCTCTTTATTGCATAAGATGCAAGCGCCAAATAATTGCTTTAATTTATCGCTATGCGATAGCAATAGTTGCAAGAGCAATAGTTGGCGAGACGACCATGTGATAACACATTGATATAGATCAAGATGACGGAGATCATGGTGTCATGCCGGTGACGATGGAGATCATGATGATGCTTTGGAGATGAAGATCAAAGGCACAAGATGATGATGGCCATATCATGTCACATATTTTGATTGCATGTGATGTTTATCTTTTATACATCTTATTTTGCTTAGTTGGGCGGTAGCTTTATAAGATGATCTCTTACTAATTATCAAGGTACAAGTGTTCTCCCTGAGTATGCACCGTTGCGAAAGTTCTTTGTGCTGAGACACCACGTGATGATCGGGTGTGATAGGCTCTACGTTCAAATACAACGGGTGCAAAACAGTTGCACACGCGGAATACTCAGGTTAAACTTGACGAGCCTAGCATATAACATATATGGCCTCGGAACACTGAGACCGAAAGGTCGAGCGTGAATCATATAGTAGATATGATCAACATAGTGATGTTCACCATTGAAACTACTCCATATCACGTGATGATCGGACATGGTTTAGTTGATATGGATCACGTGATCACTTAGAGTATTAGAGGGATGTCTATCTAAGTGGGAGTTCTTAAGTAATATGATTAATTGAACTTAAATTTATCATGAACTTAGTCCTGGTAGTATTAGCATATCTATGTTGTAGATCAATAGCTCGCGTTTAGCTCCCCTGTTTTATTTTTGATATGTTCCTAGAGAAAACTAAGTTGAAACATGTTAGTAGCAATGATGCGGATTGGATCCGTGATCTGAGGTTTATCCTCATTGCTGCACAGAAGAATTATGTCCTTGATGCACCGCTAGGTGACAAACCTATTGCAGGAGCAGATGCATATGTTATGAACGTTTGGCTAGATCAATATGATGACTACTTGATAGTTTAGTGCACCATGCTTAAACGGCTTAGAATCGGGACTTAAAAGACGTTTTGAATGTCATGGACCATATGAGATGTTCCAGGAGTTGAAGTTAACATTTCAAGCAAATACCCGAGTTGAGAGATATGAAGTCTCCAACAAGTTCTATAGCTAAAAGATGGAGGAGAATAGCTCAAGCAGTGAGCATGTGCTCAGATTGTCTGGGTACTACAATCGCTTGAATCAAGTGGGACTTAATCTTCCAGATAAAATAGTGATTGACAGAATTCTCTAGTCACAATCACCAAGTTAGTAGAACTTCATGATGAACTATAATATGCAAGGGATGACGAAAACGATTCCCGAGCTTTTCATTATGATGAAATCGATGAAGGTAGAAATCAAGAAAGAGCATCAAGTGTTGATGATTAACAAGACCACTAGTTTCAAGAAAAGGGCAAAGGGAAAGAAAGGGAACTTCAAGAAGAACAGCAAGCAAGTTGCTGCTCAAGTGAAGAAGCCCAAGTCTGGACCTAAGCATGAGACTAAGTGCTTCTACTGCAAAGGGACTGGTCACTGGAAGCGGAACTGCCCCAACTATTTGGCGGATAAGAAGGATGGCAAAGTGAACAAATGCTATATTTGATATACATGTTATTGATGTGTACTTTACTAGTGTTTATAGCAACCCCTCGGTATTTGATACTGGTTCAGTTGCTAAGAGTAGTAACTCGAAACGGGAGTTGCAGAATGAACAGAGACTAGTTAAGGGTGAAGTGACGATGTGTGTTGGAAGTGGTTCCAAGATTGATATGATCATCATCATACACTCCCTACACTTTCGGGATTAGTGTTGAACCTAAATAAGTGTTATTTGGTGTTTGCGTTGAGCATGAATATGATCTGATCATGTTTATTGCAATACGGTTATTCATTTAAGTTAGAGAATAATTGTTATTCTGTTTACATGAATAAGACCTTCTATGGTTATGCACCCAATGAAAATGGTTTGTTGAATCTCGATCGTAGTGATACACATATTCATAATATTGAAGCCAAAAGATGCAAACTTAATAATGATAGTGCAACTTATTTGTGGCACTGCCGTTTAGGTCATATCGGTGTAAAGCGCATGAAGAAACTCCATACTGATGGACTTTTGGAACCACTTGATTATGAATCACTTGGTACTTGCGAACCGTGCCTCATGGGCAAGATGACTAAAACACCGTTCTCTGGAACTATGGAGAGAGCAACAGATTTGTTGGAAATCATACATACAGATGTATGTGGTTCGATGAATGTTGAGGCTCGTGGCGGATATCGTTATTTTCTCACCTTCTCAGACGATTTAAGCAGATATGGGTATATCTACTTAATGAAACATAAGTCTGAAACGCTTGAAAAGTTCAAAGAATTTCAGAGTTAAGTTGAAAATCATCGTAACAAGAAAATAAAGTTTCTACGATCTGATCATGAAGGAGAATATTTGAGGTACGAGTTTGGCCTTCAATTAAAACAATGTGGAATAGTTTCACAAAACTCATGCCACCTGGAACACCACAGCGTAATGGTGTGTCCGAACATCGTAACCGTACTTTATTAGATATGGTGCGATCTATGATGTCTCTTATCGATTTACCACTATCATTTTGGGGTTATGCATTAGAGACAGCTACATTCACGTTAAATAGGGCACCATCTAAATCCGTTGAGACGACACCGTATGAACTATGGTTTGGTAAGAAACCTAAGCTGTCGTTTCTTAAAGTTTGAGGTTGCAATGCTTATGTGAAAAAGTTTCAACTTGATAAGCTCAAACCCAAATCAGAGAAGTGCGTCTTCATAGGATACCCAAAAGAAAATGTTGGGTACACCTTCTATCACAGATCCGAAGGCAAGATATTCATTGCTGAGAATAGATCCTTTCTAGAGAAGGAGTTTCTCTCGAAAGAAGTGAGTGGGAGGAAAGTAGAACTTGATGAGGTAACTGTACCTGCTCCCTTATTGGAAAGTAGTTCATCACAGAAATCTGTTCCTGTGACTACTACACCAATTAGTGAGGAAGCTAATGATGATGATCATGTAACTTCAGATCAAGTTACTACCGAACCTCGTAGGTAAACCAGAGTGAGATCCGCACCAGAGTGGTATGGTAATCCTGTTCTGGAGGTCATGTTACTTGACCATGACGAACCTATGAACTATGAGGAAGCGATGATGAGCCCAGATTCCGCGAAATGTCTTAAGGCCATGAAATCTGAGATGAGATCCATGTATGAGAACAAAGTGTGGACTTTGATTGACTTGCCCAATGATCGGTGAGCCATTGAGATTAAATGGATCTTCAAGAGGAAGACGGACGCTGATAGTAGTGTTACTATCTACAAAGCTAGAATTGTCGCAAAAGGTTTTTGACAAGTTCAAGGTATTGACTACGATGAGAGTTTCTCACTCGTATCTATGCTTAAGTCTGTCCGAATCTTGTTAGCAATTGCCGCATTTTATGAAATCTGGCAAATGGATAAACAAAACTGCATTCCTTAATGGATTTATTAAAGAAGAGTTGTATATGATGCAACCAGAATGTTTTGTCAATCCTAAAGGTGCTAACAAAATATGCAAGCTCCAGTGATCCATCTATGGACTGGTGCAAGCATCTCGAAGTTGGAATATACGCTTTGATAAGTTGACCAAAGCATATAGTTTTGTGCAGACTTGCGGTGAAGCCTGTATTTACAAGAAAGTGAGTGGGAGCACTACAACATTTCTGATAAGTATATGTGAATGACATATTGTTGATCGGAGATAATGTAGAATTATTCTGCAAAGCATAAAGGAGTGTTTGAAAGGAGTTTTTCAAAGAAAGACCTTGGTGAAGCTGCTTACATATTGAGCATCAAGATCTATAGAGATAGATCAAGACGCTTGATAAGTTTTTCAATGAGTACATACCTTGACAAGATTTTGAAGTAGTTCAAAATGGAACAGTCAAAGAAAGAGTTCTTGCCTGTGTTACAAGGTGTGAAACTGAGTAAGACTCAAAGCCCGACCACGGCAGAAGATAGAAAGAGAATGAAAGTCATTCCCTATGCCTTGGCCATAGGTTCTATAAAATATGCCATGCTGTGTACCAGATCTATTGTATACCCTACACTGTTTTTGGCAAGGGAGTACAATAGTGATCTAGGAGTAGATCACTGGACAGCGGTCAAAATTATCCTTAGTGAAATAAGGATATGTTTCCCGATTATGGAGGTGACAAAAAGGTTCGTCGTAAAGGGTTACGTCGATGCAAATTTTGACACTGATCCAGATGACTCTAAATCCCAATCTAGATACATATTGAAAGTGGGAGCAATTAGCTAGAGTAGCTCCGTGCAGAGCATTGTTTACATAGAAATTTGCAAAATACTTACGGATCTGAATGTGGCAGACCCGTTGACTAAACTTCTCTCACAAGCAAAACATGATCACACCTTAGTACTCTTTGGGTGTTAATCACATAGCGATGTGAACTAGATTATTGACTCTAGTAAACCCTTTGGGTGTTGGTCACATGTCGATGTGAACTATGGGTGTTAATCACATGGTGATGTGAACTATTGGTATTAAATCACATGGCGATGTGAACTAGATTATTAACTCTAGTGCAAGTGGGAGACTGAAGGAAATATGCCCTAGAGGCAATAATAAAGTTATTATTTATTTCCTTATATCATGATAAATGTTTATTATTCATGCTAGAATTGTATTAACCGGAAACATAATACATGTGTGAATACATAGACAAACAGAGTGTCACTAGTATGCCTCTACTTGACTAGCTCGTTGATCAAAGATGGTTAAGTTTCCTAACCATTGACATGGGTTGTCATTTGATTAACAGGGTCACATCATTAGGAGAATGATGTGATTGACTTGACTCATTCCGTTAGCTTAGCACCCGATCGTTTAGTATGTTGCTATTGCTTTCTTCATAACTTATACATGTTCCTATGACTATGAGATTATGCAACTCCCGTTTACCGGAGGAACACTTTGTGTGCTACCAAACGTCACAACATAACTGGGTGATTATAAAGGTGCTCTACAGGTGTCTCCGAAGGTACCTGTTGGGTTGGCGTATTTCGAGATTAGGATTTGTCACTCCGATTGTCGGAGAGGTATCTCTGGGCCCTCTCGGTAATGCACATCACTTAAGCCTTGCAAGCATTGCAACTAATGAGTTAGTTGTGGGATGATGTATTTCAAAATGAGTAAATATACTTGTCGGTGACGAGATTGAACTAGGTATTGAGATACAGACGATCGAATCTCGGGCAAGTAACATACCAATGACAAAGGGAACAACGTATGTTGTCATGCTGTCTGACCGATAAATATCTTTGTAGAATATGTGGGAGCCAATATGAGCATCCAGGTTCCGCTATTGGTTATTGACCGGAGACGTGTCTCGGTCATGTCTACATAGTTCTCGAACCCGTAGGGTCCGCACGCTTAACGTTTCGATGATAGTTATATTATGAGTTTATATGTTTTGATGTACCGAAGGTTGTTCGGAGTCCCGGATGTGATCACGGACATGACGAGGAGTCTCGAAATGGTCGAGACATGAAGACTAATATATTGGAAGCCTATGTTTGGATATCAGAAGTGTTCCGGGAGAAATCGGGATTTTACCGGAGTACCGGGAGGTTACCGGAACCCCCCGGGAAGTTAATGGGCCATATTGGGCCTTAGTGGAAGAGAGGAGATGCGGCCAGGGCAAGGGTCACGCGCCCCTCCCCCCTAGTCCGAATAGGACAAGGAGAGGGGGGCGGCGCCCCCCTTTCCTTCTTCTCCTCCACTCCCCCCTCCCAAGTCCTAATCCAACTAGGAAAAGGGAGGGAGTCCTACTCCCGGTAGGAGTAGGACTCCTACTGGCGCGCCCTCTCTCCTGGCCGGCCGCACCCCCCTTGCTCCTTTATATACGGGGGCAGAGGGGCACCCTAGAGACACAACAATTGATCAAGTTGATCTTTTAGCCGTGTGCGGTGCCCCCCTCCACCATAGTCCACCTTGATAATACTGTAGCGGTGCTTAGGCGAAGCCCTGCATCGGTAGAACATCATCATCGTCACCACGCCATCGTGCTGACGAAACTCTCCCTTAAAACTCGGCTGGATCGGAGTTCGAGGGACGTCATCGGGCTGAACGTGTGCTGAACTCGGAGGTGACATGCGTTCGGTACTTGATCGGTCGGATCGTGAAGACGTATGACTACATCAACCGCATTGTGCTAACGCTTTCGCTTTCGGTCTACGAGGGTACATGGACAACACTCTCCCCTCTCGTTGCTATGCATCACCATGATCTTGCGTGTGCGTAGAATTTTTTTTGAAATTACTACGTTCCCCAATAAGGCTAGCGAAGAGGCCGACGTGCCCAGCGCGCCAGGCAAGGGAGCTGGCGAGGCTGGTGGTGCAGGGCCCAGTGCAGCGCGGCGGTGAGAGGAGCCAGGCGAGGCGGGATCATCTCCTGCAGGTGGTGCCATCAACTGTTCCTGTGCAAAAGGAAAACAATGCTCGTCGAAGTAAACATGCCTAGAGGTGATGACACGGTGAGACATCAGATCATAACATCGGTAGCCTTTAGTGTTAGCCGGGTAACCAAGAAAGACACAAGGCAAGGAGCGAGGAGCAAGTTTATGAGGAGTGGTGGCGGCTATACTAGGGAAACAGAGGCATCCGAAGATGCGGAGACCATCGTAAGAGGGAGGGGAACCGAAGAGAAGTTGATGAGGTGTATAATTCCAACGGACACGACAAGGACGAATGTTAACAAGAAGTGTGGCGGTGGCAAGGGCATCCGGCCAAAACCGGGGTGGCATGTAAGCATGGAATAGAAGAGTGCGGACACAATCGTTAAGAGTACGAAGGACTCATTCCGCCCGACCATTTTGTTGGGAGGTGTATGGACATGTTAACCGGAAGATAGTGCCATGGCTGGAGAGAAGTGTACGGATGGTGAGATTATCGAATTCCTTCCCGCTGTTGGTTTGAATAGCAAGTATGGGACGACCAAATTGTGTAGACATGTAGGAATAAAAAGCTAGGAGAGTGGCTGGAACGTCGGATTTCCTACGAAGCGGAAAAGTCCACACAAAGTGAGAATAGTTATCGAGAATAACAAGATAGTATAGAAAACCGGAATTACTTGTGATAGGTGACGTCCATACATCGCTATGAATTAATTCAAAAGGATAAGATGCAACTGTCGAAGAGGAACTAAACGGGAGTCTAACACGTTTGCCCATGCGGCATGCTTGACAAGAATGAGCATCCGCTTTATTACATGAAAAAGAGAAATCCTTGACTATTTGACGAAGTGCGATGGAGCTAGGATGGCCGAGACGGGCGTGCCAAAGATCAACGCCGGCAAAGAGAGCGAGAGGTCCAGCATGCAAAGATGATGAGGGCTCGACGGGGTACATGTCACCGGAACTGTCACATCGGTGAAGAACCATCCGGGTACGGGCGTCCTTAACAGAAAAACCAGCTTCGTCAAATTCGACAGTTACAGAGTTATCACGAGAAAGATTACGAACAGAGACTAAATTCTGAATAAGTTGAGGGGACACAAGCACATTATTAAGAGACAATGGCCTAGACTGAGAAGGAAAGGGAGTAGAGCCAACATGAGTAATGGGGAGTCCAGCCCCGTTACCGACGATGATACGGGAAGAAGTATGAACGAGAGACGCGGAGGAGAGGTTACCCGGGTAGGCTGCCATATGAGATGATGCACCGGTGTCCATGAACCAGTCACCGTCGCTGGTGTAGGAACCGGGCTGAGGCGTGTACTGGAGCGCTGAGAGCAGAGCCGGGTCGTAAGAGACCGGCGGGACCGGCAGTGGGTAGCCAGTGAACCCCGTCACCCCCCACTAGGGTTCGGCGCGCCATAGCCGAACGGTGGAGGGTAGGGGGTGGTGGTGTAGCAGCGCCGGGCCAAGGGGCCACGTAGAAGGCATGGTGCGTCGCCAGCCGAGGCCCGAGAAGACCCGGGAGTGGAGCACGGGGAACTGGCATCGTGTAAGAATGCACAACCCCGGTCCAGGGATTGTGGCCAGTACCCCAGGGCGGCGAAGGAAGCTGTTGCTGCTGCCCACCATTGCGTTGTTGGCTTCCGCCATTGTTGTTGCGGTTGCCACGACCACGGCGGCCACCACGGCCACGGCGATCGCCCTGGTTAGGCTGCTGTGGTGGAGGCGACAGGCCAGGCACTGGAGGCCGAGGCGGGAAGGCACCATACCCGCCCGCACCGGCCGGTGCTGGAGGCAGCGGCGGACGAGGCTGCTGCGGGTGCGGGGCGCCGTGGCCCCCGGCGGGAGGAGCTAAAGAAGACCCGCCGTGGGAGAAACCAGCGGTGAAGGCGGTGTGGACCGCGCGAGCCCGCAGATTCTTCAGACGACGCTCCTCGAGGTGAAGGTAAGCCACCGCCCGTTCATAAGTAGGGTTAGCCATAAGAGTAAGATTGGACGCGGCATTACCGAGATCTTCGATGAGGCCGGCTGTGAGGGTGGAGAGGAGGAGCTCGTACCCAACCTTGAAGCCGACGTCATTGAGCTCGTCGGAGAGGGTCTTGAGGCGCATGCAGTAGGCATCAATGGAGGAGTCATTTTGGTGGCAACCAAAAAACTCCTGCTGCAAGAAGACGATCTGTTGGAGCTTGTTGTCGGCGAAGAGGCCGATGATCTTCGTCCACACCGTGTAGGCATCGTCCCCATCGCGAACAACGGTGTGGAAGATGTCCTTGGACATGGTGAGAAAAAGGCACCGGATGATGGTAGCGTCAACCGCCATCCAATCCTCATCGTGACGCATGGCGAGGAAGTCGGTGGTGCCGTCGATGTGATCGCGCAGATTGTACTCGCGGAAGAGGAGGTTAAAGTAGGTTTTCCAAGCATAGAAATTGGCCTCCGTGTGAGAAAGCTTGATCAGGACGTGATCGAAGATCGAAACATCACGGATGTACGCCGAGTCGGGGAGAGAACGGGCCTTGGAGGAGGAGGCGAACGGGTTGCGGGGGTGGGAGCGGGTGGAGTGAGACATGGCAGCGGCAGCGGTGGTTGGGCTGGGCGCGGGTGAGGTTTAGGGTTTGGAGGGGAGCGGCGCGGCTGGGAGAAGAGCAGCAGCGCGGCGGGGTTTCTGCGAGGGAGGCGATGCGCGGCTAAGAGGAGGGAGCGGCGCAGCAGGAGGGTAAGTGTGAGGTGCGGCGCGTGGGGACCAGGGCCGCGGCGCTAAAGGGAGGGCGCGGCGGCAGCGTAGATCGGTGGCACGCGGAGGAAGGAAGGTGCGGCGGCAGGCTAGGGTTGCGGCGCGCGGGGAGGGACCGTGTTAGGCTGATACCATGTACTCCCTCTGTTCCAAAATACTTGACTTTCATTTGTTCAAAAGTGAATGTACCTATATACTAAAACATGTCTAAATACATCTATATTTTGATAAATGAAAGGCATGTATTGTGGAACGGAGGGAGTAGAGGATTGATGCAACTCACGATATATTCATCGGATGCATATGCACGTGTGTATATATATATATATATATATATATATATATATATATATATATATATATATATATATAGGTACAAAAGGAGTTTAGACCTCAACTATACAAGAAAGGAGATAGACTTCTTGTACAAGAAACACACATGCAATATACATCTCGACAAGGCCCAACTCGAGCCACACTGATCTGGCTCGCTTACATCCGAACAAGGCGTCTCGTATTCCCCTCACGCTAGGGTTTATGTTCCTCTCGGAGGCGACTTGTCGCCGCCGTTGAGATCTACCTTCCCTGCCCCTCCATTGATCCTTCCCGGAGTCTGCTCGTGATCAGGGGATCCCAAGGGGACTTCTCTGAGGCCGGGCGGGACGGGTGGGAGGAGCGGAGTTGGGGCGGCTCCAACAACACCCGGTAACTTCTCCATAGGGTAAGGGCTTCGAGATGGATTCACACGATACTCCCGGTGCTGCTACGGCGGGGTCGCAGGAGATCGACGACGTGGAGGCAATGATGAAGGAACTAGGTCTTCGTGAGGAGGACCTGGATGACGTGGTTTTTGATGAGGATTCTGCACCACCAGAGGCTGCTCGATGGATTGCCCTAGCTAGGGTCCATTGCACCAAAACCTATAGCCAATATTGGTTCTTCAGGAATATGAGGGCAGCGTGGGATTTGGCCCAAGACGTGAAGTTCAAACCGCTGGAGGATAACCTATACACGATCCAATTCTCGTGTCTAGGGGATTGGGAGAGAGTCACCCAGGAAGGACCTTGGCACTTCAGGGGTGATGCGGTCATCCTTAAACCCTACGACGGTTTAGCAAAGCCATCGACTGTCCCACTGGATTCCATTGAAATCTGGATACAAGTTCATGATATTCCGCCTCTTTATGCTCATCTGGTGCCATCTCTAGCGGCGAAGGTGGGTGAAGTTCTCTATGCCGAGCCCCAATCGCCAGACTTTACAGGCAATTTCCATCGAGTGTGGGTACGGATCAATGTCACGAAACCCCTGAAAAATGTAGTGTCAATGATAAGAGATGGAAAACGGCAGATATACAGAGTTAAATATGAAAAGCTCCCGGATTGGTGTGCTGTTTGCGGCATGTTGGGGCATCTCTTCAAGGAGCACGGTTCGGGAATCCACCCACCATCAGCTTTAATTTTCAAGAACCTCCGAGCTTCATGGGTGATGCGCACTGGCCAAGGTCCGGGGGTGGCCGGGGTCGACGAGGAGGACGCAGAGGTGGGCGTAATGGCGGTCGTGGAAGGGAAGAGCATTTTGATGACCAGGGTGAGGATAACAGCAAAGCAGTCGAGGAGGAAGATGCTGACATGGGTGAAGCCGAGCTGAACAGGAAGAGGGTAGCATCTAATGTGGACGAGGTGGTCGGGTCTGGTGTAGCCAAAACCATCCTGATGTTGGAGAATGGGACGAGCACATCAAACCCAGGGGATCCTTTGAGCCCTTCTTCGAAACAAGAGCCGAAGAGAAACAAGCACACACCTAAGGCTAGTGACAGGATCAGTGGGAAGAACAACACCAACAACACACCTTTTGATGCGCGTTTGGCGGGCTCCCTAGAGGGGTCGCGCCTAGCGCAATGAGTCTCCTCTGTTGGAACTGTCGCGAGGCTGGCAAGCCCGCGACAGTGAAAGAGCTTCGTGATATGACGAGGCAATATGCCCCTTCTATTCTTTGTATCTTAGAAACACAGATAGAAGGCTCACGTGTTGAGAATTTATCCAGTACTTTAGGTTTCAATAAAAGTTTTGCTATTAGTAGCTCTGGTAGAAGTGGTGGTTTGGGAATTTTTTGGAATGATTCAATAAAAGTGGAAGTTTTTGGTTACTCAGAGTATCACATTGACGTGATTGTTGATGATTTGTTTGGAACAAAATCTAGAGTGACCTTCGTTTATGGGGAAGCTCAGGTAAACGAGAGATACAAAACATGGGATATGCTAAGAGGCATTGCTGGGACAAGCACTCTACCTTGGGCTGTAATTGGAGATTTTAATGAGGTGATACATGGCTATGAACATGATGGAGTGGGCAACAGAAGTCAAGCTCAGATGGACGCATTTTGAGACGCACTCGATACATGTGGTCTGATGGATATTGGTTATACAGGGAACAAGTGGACCTTCGAGAGAAAAGTGACGGGGGGCACCTTCACCCGAGTTCGTCTTGACAGGTGTGTTGCCACCGCAAAATGGTTGTTGTCCTACCCAGAGGCCATTCTTGAGCACAAAAACACTGTTTCGTCCGATCACTCGGCACTTCTGCTTAGGGTCGACGTGCATGCATGCAGGGCGAGGCCCAAGAGTTTTAAATATGAATTGATGTGGGAAAGGGACCCCAGCCTATTTGAATGTGTTCGGGACAGATGGACAGCGACGGCTGCGGACTTGGTGCATGCACTAAACGACAAGCTGGGAGGATTGGCTGCCGGTCTATCCACCTGGGATCGGGAGACCTTTGGAAGTGTGCGCCAGGAGATAAAAAATCTAAAGGGGCAGCTGGATATGCTCCGATCACAGCCGACAAGGGCGGCTTCTTCACACGTGGAAGTGAAGATAACTGATCGATTAGTTGAACTGTACCACCGCGAAGAGATTTTGTGGAGACAAAGGGCAAGGCTGGATTGGCTAGTTCATGGAGACAAAAACACATATTTTTTCCATCTTCGAGCTAGTCGGAGGCGAAGAAAGAACCAAATCAAAGCCTTGACACGTCCCGACGGGAGCCTCACTAAGGATAAGGTAGAATTGGAAAATATGACCACAGAGTTTTAGTTTTACAAAACACTTTATACTTCGGAGGGGGTCAATAACATGGAAGAGGTCCTCCAGCATGTGCCAGTCAAAGTCACGCCAGCCATGAACAATATGTTGAATGCACCATATTAGGAGGAAGAGGTGAAAAGAGGCCTTTTTCAGATGTTTCCGACTAAGGCTCCGGGACCCGATGGCTTCCCCGCCCATTTTTTCCAGCGACATTGGGATATTTGTGGGGAGGAAGTGACGAAGGCGGTGTTGAAAATCATTAATGGGACGGAGTCAGCAGCATGCATTAACGAGACAGTATTGGTACTCATACCAAAGGTAAAAAACCCGACCCTACTATCACAACTTCGACCCATCAGTTTATATAACGTCCTATATAAGATTGCGTCGAAAGTGATTTCTAACCGTCTGAAACAAGTGCTTCCAGAAATAATTTCTGAGGAACAATCAGCCTTTGTCCCAGGAAGGCTCATAACTGATAATATCATCACAGCATATGAATGTCTTCATTTTATGAAGAGGAATAGGGCAAAGAAGAACCAGCACATTGCTCTCAAATTGGACATGATGAAGGCCTATGATAGAGTTGAATGGGCATATTTGAGGGCGATCATGATAAAGCCGGGTTTTTCAGAAGGGTGGGTAAACATCATCATGGATATGGTAAGCTCGGTCAAATTTTCTGTCCTGATGAATGGGAGAAAGTTGGAGCAGTTTTCACCTTGACGAGGTATTAGGCAAGGGGACCCTATATCCCCATACTTGTTCTTGATTGCAGCAGAGGGCCTTTCGTGCCTATTGAAATCAAAGAGTGAGTCATCAAACCTTCATGGTATAACTGTGGCACCTACGGCGCCGCCAGTAAACCATTTACTTTTCGCAGATGACAGCCTGCTGTTTTTAAGGCCAACAGTATGGGAGCTACAGAGGTCCACCAAACCTTGGATGTGTACTGCCAAGCTTCGGGTCAGCGCATAAATTATGATAAATCGTCAAATCTTTTTCAGCAAAGGAGTTCCTGATAGTGTGCGCCAGCAAATCAAAGATATATTGCATGTACCCAAGGAAACTTTGAATGAAAAGTATCTAGGGATGCCGAGTGACATTGGTACCTCTAAGAATGGAGCGTTTAAGTACTTGAAAGATAGACTCTGGAACAAGGTCCAAGGATGGATAGAAAAACACTTGTCTACGGCGGGCAAAGAAGTTTTGGTTAAATCAGTTGCACAAGCAGTCCCGGTATATTCCATGTCATGTTTCAAGCTGCCACGAGGTCTGTGCGAACATATGAACATGTTGATTCGGAAATTCTGGTGGGGGAGTAAGAATGGAAAACGTAAGCCTAACTGGGTATCATGGAAGGCCATGACACAACCGAAAAACATGGGGGGCTTGGGATTCAAAGATTTTGAACTTTTTAACTTGGCCATGTTAGCCAAGCATGCCTGGAGAATATTGCAAAACCCCGAGTCCCTAAGTGCCGGCATATTGAGAAGTATTTACTCCCCAACTTCCTCCTTTTTGGAAGCTCATCTGGGTAGTCATCCAAGTCAAATCTGGCGAGCGGTAATAGAAGGGAAGGAAGTGCTAAAACAGGGGTTGATTAAACGGATTGGCAATGGAGCGTCAACTGATATTTGGAACGACAACTGGCTGCCCCGTATGGAGATGATGCGGCCCTATGGTAGAAAGGTTGTGAACCCTCCGTCACAAGTCTCAGAATTGATAGATGCAACATCGGCCACATGGAATAATGAGAAGGTAGCACAAGTTTTTCTGCCAATGGATGTCTCGGTTATCCTGACCATTCCCCTCTGCACAAGGAATACTCCAGATTTCTGGTCATGGCATTATGAATCATCGGGGGTGTTCATAGTCCGGTCCGCATATGCGATGCTGGTTTCTACTAGGCAGAGGAGGGAAGCATGGCTTGAGGAAATCCCCTGTTGGAAATATGCCCTAGAGGCAATAATAAAAGTATTATTATATTTCATTGTTCATGATAATTGTCTTTTATTCATGCTATAACTGTATTATCCGGAAATCGTAATACACGTGTGAATACTTAGACCACACTATGTCCCTGGTAAGCCTCTAGTTGACCAGCTCGTTGTGATCAACAGATAGTCATGGTTTCCTGACTATGGACATTGGATGTCGTTGATAACGGGATCACATCATTAGGAGAATGATGTGATGGACAAGACCCAATCCTAAGCATAGCATAAAAGATCGTGTAGTTCGTTTTGCTAGAGCTTTGCAAGTGTCAAGTATCTCTTCCTTCGACCATGAGATCGTGTAACTCCCGGATACCGTAAGAGTGCCTTGGGTGTATCAAACGTCACAACGTAACTGGGTGACTATAAAGGTGCATTACAGGTATCTCCGAAAGTAGTTGTTGGGTTGACACGGATCAAGACTGGGATTTGTCACTCCGTATGACGGAGAGGTATCTCTGGGCCCACTCGGTAATGCATCATCATATTGAGCTCAATGTGACCAAGGTGTTGGACACGGGATCATGCATTACGGTACGAGTAAAGTGACTTGCCGGTAACGAGACTGAACAAGGTATTGGGATACCGACGATCGAGTCTCGGGCAAGTAACGTACCGATTGACAAAGGGAATTGCATACAGGGTTTGATCGAATCCTCGACATAGTGGTTCATCCGATGACAACATCGAGGAGCATGTGGGAGCCATCATGGGTATCCAGATCCCGCTGATGGTTATTGACTGAGAGCGTCTCGGTCATGTCTGCATGTCTCCCGAACCCGTAGGGTCTACACACTTAAGGTTCGGTGACGCTAGGGTTATGAAGATATGGATATGCAGAAATCCGAATGTTGTTCGGAGTCCCGGATGAGATCCCGGACGTCACGAGGAGTTCCGGAATGGTCCGGAGGTAAAGAATTATATATAGGAAGTGCTATTTCGGGCATCGGGACAAGTTTCGGGGTTATCGGTATTGTACCGGGACCACCGGAAGGGTCCCGGGGGTCCACCGGGTGGGGCCACCTGTCCCGGGGGGCCACATGGGCTGTAGGGGGTGCGCCTTGGCCATCATGGGCCAAGGGCACCAGCCCCTATAGGCCCATGCGCCTAGGGTTTCCCCCTAGGAGGAGTCCTAGTGGTGGAAGGCACCCCTAGGTGCCTTGGGGGGGAGGGAAACCTCCCCTAGGCCGCCGCCCCCCTAGTAGATCTCATCTACTAGGGCCGGTGCCCCCCCTGGCACCCCTATATATAGTGGGGGAGAGGAGGGACTTCATACACCAGCCCCTGGCGCCTCCACCTCCCCCCGTTACGTCTCTCCCTCGTAGTCTCGGCGAAGCCCTGCTGCTGTGACGCCCTGCATCCACCACCACGCCGTCGTGCTGCTGGATCTTCATCAACCTCTCCTTCCCCCTTGCTGGATCAAGAAGGAGGAGACGTCTCCCGTCCCGTACGTGTGTTGAACGCGGAGGTGCCGTCCGTTCGGCGCTGGTCATCGGTGATTTGGATCACGTCGAGTACGACTACATCATCACCTTGCAAGCTTCCGCACGCGATCTACAAGTGGTATGTAGATGCAAACTCTCTCCTTAGACTCGTTGCTTAGATGAACTCATAGATGGATCTTGGTGAAACCGTAGGAAAAATTTTAATTTTCCGCAACGTTCCCCAACAGTGGCATCATGAGCTAGGTCTATGCGTAGTTCTCTTTGCACGAGTAGAACACAACTTTGTTGTGGGCGTGGATTTTGTCATCTTACTTGCTTCTACTAGTCTTTTCTTGCTCAACGGTATTGTGGGATGAAGTGGCCCGGACCAACCTTACACGTACACTTACGTGAGACCGGTTCCACCGACTGACATGCACAAGTTGCATAAGGTGGCTGGCGGGTGTCTGTCTCTCCCACCTTAGTTGGAGCGGAATCGATGAACAGGGCCCTTATGAAGGGTAAATAGAAGTTGACAAAATCACGTTGTGGTGATTCGTAGGTAAGAAAACGTTCTTGCTAGAACCCATTTGCAGCCACATAAAAGATGCAACAACAATTAGAGGACGTCTAACTTGTTTTTGCAGCGATTGATCATGTGATGTGATATGGCCAGAAGTTGTGATGAATGATGAATTGTGATGTATGAGATCATGTTCTTTGTAATAGGATTCACGACTTGCATGTCGATGAGTATGACAACCGGCAGGAGCCATAGGAGTTTTCATTATTTTTTTTGTATGACCTGCGTGTCATTGAATAACGTCATGTAAACTACTTTACTTTATTGCTAAACGTTAGTCATAGAAGTAGAAGTAGTCGTTGGCGTGACAACTTCATGAAGACACGATGATGGAGATCATGATGATGGAGATCATGGTGTCAAGCCGGTGACAAGATGATCATGGAGCCCCGAAGATGAAGATCAATGGAGCTATATGATATTGGCCATATCATGTCACAACTATATAATTGCATGTGATGTTTATTATGTATTATGCATCTTGTTTACTTAGGACGACGGTAGTAAATAAGATGATCCCTTATAAAATTTCAAGAAGTGTTCTCCCCTAACTGTGCACCGTTGCTACAGTTCGTCGTTTCTAAGCACCACGTGATGATCGAGTGTGATGGATTCTTACGTTCACATACAACGGGTGTAAGACAGTTTTACACAGCGAAAACACTTAGGGTTAACTTGACGAGCCTAGCATGTGCAGACATGGCCTCGGAACACGGAGACCGAAAGGTCGAACACGAGTCGTATGGAAGATACGATCAACATGAAAATGTTCACCGACGATGACTAGTCCGTCTCACGTGATGATCGGACACGGGCTAGTCGACTCGGATCGTGTAACACTTAGATGACTAAAGGGATGTCTAATCTAAGTGGGAGTTCATAATTTGATTAGAACTTTATTATCATGAACTTAGTCTAAAACCTTTGCAAATATGTCTTGTAGATCAATGGCCAACGCTAATGTCAACATGAACTTCAACGTGTTCCTAGAGAAAACCAAGCTGAAAGATGATGGCAGCAACTATACGGACTGGGTCCAGAACATGAGGATCATCCTCATAGCTGCCAGGAAACAATATGTCGTAGAAGGACCGCTAGGTGACGCTCCCGTCCCAGAGAACCAAGACATTGTGAATGCTTGGCAAACTCGCGCTGATGATTACTCCCTCGTTCAGTGCGGCATGCTTTACAGCTTAGAACCGGGGCTCCAAAAGCGTTTTGAGCATCACGGAGCATATGAGATGTTCGAAGAGCTGAAACTAGTTTTTCAAGCTCATGCCCGGGTCGAGAGATATGATGTCTCCGACAAGTTCTACAGTTGTAAGATGGAGGAAAACAGTTCTGTCAGTGAGCACATCCTGAAGATGTCTGGGTTGCACAACCGTATGACCCAGCTGAACATTAACCTCCCAGATGAGGCGGTCATTGACAGAATCCTCCAGTCGCTCCCACCAAGCTACAAGAGCTTTGTGATGAACTACAACATGCAGGGAATGGAAAAGACCATTCCTGAAGTGTTCTCGATGCTGAAGTCAGCAGAGGCTGAAATCAAGAAAGAACATCAAGTGTTGATGGTCAATAAGACCACTAAGTTCAAGAAGGGCAAGGGTAAGAAGAACTTCAAGAAGGACGGCAAAGATGTTGCCGCGCCTGGTAAGCCAGTTACCGGGAAGAAGTCAAAGAATGGACCCAAGTCTGAGACTGAGTGCTTTTATTGCAAGGGGAAGGGTCACTGGAAGCGGAACTGCCCCAAATACTTAGCGGATAAGAAGGCCGGCAACACCAAAGGTATATTTGATATACATGTGATTGATGTGTACCTTACCAGTAATCGTAGTAACTCCTGGGTATTTGATACCGGTGCCGTTGCTCATATTTGTAACTCACAGTAGGAGCTGCGGAATAAACGGAGACTGGCAAAGGACGAGGTGACGATGCGCGTCGGGAATGGTTCCAGAGTCGATGTGATCGCCGTCGGCACGCTGCCTCTACATTTACCTACGGGATTAGTTTTGAACCTTAATAATTGTTATTTAGTGCCAAGTTTGAGCATGAACATTGTATCAGGATCTCGTTTAATACGAGATGGCTACTCATTTAAGTCTGAGAATAATGGTTGTTCGATTTATATGAGAGATATGTTTTATGGTCATGCTCCGATGGTCAATGGTTTATTCTTAATGAATCTCGAGCGTAATATTACACATGTTCATAGTGTAGATGCCAAAAGATTTAAAGTTGATAACGATAGTCCCACATACTTGTGGCACTGCCGCCTTGGTCACATTGGTGTCAAGCGCATGAAGAAGCTCCATGCCGATGGACTTTTAGAGTCTCTTGATTATGAATCGTTTGACACGTGCGAACCATGCCTCTTGGGAAAAATGACCAAGACTCCGTTCTCCGGAACAATGGAGCGAGCAACCAACTTGTTGGAAATCATACATACCGATGTGTGCGGTCCAATGAGCGTTGAGGCTCGCGGAGGATATCGTTATGTTCTCACTCTCACAGATGACTTGAGTAGATATGGGTATGTCTACTTAATGAAACACAAGTCTGAGACCTTTGAAAAGTTCAAGGAATTTCAGAATGAGGTAGAGAATCAACGTGACCGAAAGATAAAATTCTTATGATCAGATCGTGGAGGAGAATACTTAAGTCACGAATTTGGTACACACTTAAAGAAATGTGGAATCGTTTCACAGCTCACGCCGCCTGGAACACCTCAGCGAAACGGTGTGTCCGAACGTCGTAATCGCACTCTATTGGATATGGTGCGGTCTATGATGTCTCTTACCGATTTACCGCTATCATTTTGGGGATACGCTCTAGAGACAGCTACATTCACTTTAAATAGGGCACCGTCTAAATCCGTTGAGACGACACCGTATGAATTATGGTTTGGAAAGAAACCTAAGCTGTCGTTTCTAAAAGTTTGGGGATGCGAAGCTTATGTCAAGAAACTTCAACCTGAAAAGCTCGAACCCAAGTCGGAAAAATGCGTATTCATAGGATACCCTAAGGAAACTGTAGGGTATACCTTCTACTTAAGATCCGAAGGCAAGATCTTTGTTGCCAAGAACGGATGCTTTCTGGAAAAAGAGTTTCTCTCGAAAGAAGTAAGTGGGAGGAAAGTAGAACTCGATGAAGTACTACCTCTTGAGCGGGATAGTGACGCAGCGCAGGAAACCGTTCCTGTGATGCCCACACCAACTGAAGAGGAAAACAATGATAATGATCAAGGTACTTCGGATCAAGTTACTGCTGAACTTCGTAGGTCCACAAGGACACGTTCCGCACCAGAGTGGTACGACAACCCTGTCCTAGAAATCATGTTGTTAGACAACAATGAACCTTCGAACTATGAAGAAGCAATGGCGGGCCCGGATTCCAACAAATGGCTTGAAGCCATGAAATCCGAGATAGAATCCATGTATGAAAACAAAGTATGGACTTTGACAGACTTGCCCGATGATCGGCGAGCGATAGAAAACAAATGGATCTTTAAGAAGAAGACGGACGCGGATGGTAATGTTACCATCTATAAAGCTCGACTTGTCGCTAAGGGTTATCGACAGGTTCAAGGGATTGACTACGATGAGACATTCTCTCCCGTAGCGAAGCTAAAGTCCGTCCGAATCATGTTAGCAATTGCCGCATACTATGATTATGAGATATGGCAGATGGGCGTCAAAACAGCATTCCTTAACGGGCATCTTAAGGAAGAACTGTATATGATGCAGCCGGAAGGTTTTGTCAATCCTCGGAACGCTAACAAAGTATGCAAGCTCCAGCGATCCATTTATGGACTGGTGCAAGCATCTCGGAGTTGGAACATTCGCTTTGATGAGATGATCAAAGCGTTTGGGTTTATGCAGACTTATGGAGAAGCCTGCGTTTACAAGAAAGTGAGTGGGAGCTCTGTAGCATTTTTCATATTATATGTAGATGACATACTCCTGATGGGAAATAATATAGAATTTCTGGACAGCATTAAGGCCTACTTGAATAAGTGTTTTTCAATGAAGGACCTTGGAGAAGCTGCTTATATATTAGGCATCAAGATCTATAGAGATAGATCGAGACGCCTCATAGGTCTTTCACAAAGCACATACCTTGATAAGATTTTGAAGAGATTCAGAATGGATCAGTCCAAGAAGGGGTTCTTGCCTATGTTACAAGGTATGAGACTGAGCTCAGCTCAGTCACCGACCACGGCAAAAGATAAAGAAGAGATGAGTGTCATCCCCTATGCTTCAGCCATAGGATCTATTATGTATGCCATGCTGTGTACCAGACCCAATGTAAACCTTGCCGTAAGTTTGGTAGCAAGATACCAAAGTAATCCCGGCAAGGAACACTGGACATCGGTCAAGAATATCCTGAAGTACCTGAAAAGGACAAAGGACATGTTTCTCATTTATGGAGGAGACGAAGAGCTCGTCGTAAAGGGTTACGTCGACGCTAGCTTCGACTCAGATCTGGATGACTCTAAGTCACAAACCGGATACGTGTATATGTTGAATGGTGGAGCAGTAAGCTGGTGCAGCAACAAGCAGAGCGTCGTGGCGGGATCTACGTGTGAAGCGGAGTACATGGCAGCCTCGGAGGCAGCACATGAAGCGATTTGGGTGAAGGAGTTCATCACCGACCTAGGAGTCATACCCAATGCGTCGGGGCCGATCAAACTCTTCTGTGACAACACTGGAGCTATTGCCCTCGCCAAGGAGCCCAGGTTTCACAAGAAGACCAGGCACATCAAGCGTCGTTTCAACTCCATCCGTGAAAATGTTCAAGATGGAGACATAGAGATTTGCAAAGTACATACGGATCTGAATGTCGCAGATCCGCTGACTAAACCTCTCTCGCGTGCAAAACATGATCAACACCAGAACTCTATGGGTGTTCGATTCATCACAATGTAACTAGATTGGTGACTCTAGTGCAAGTGGGAGACTGTTGGAAATATGCCCTAGAGGCAATAATAAAAGTATTATTATATTTCATTGTTCATGATAATTGTCTTTTATTCATGCTATAACTGTATTATCCGGAAATCGTAATACACGTGTGAATACTTAGACCACACTATGTCCCTGGTAAGCCTCTAGTTGACCAGCTCGTTGTGATCAACAGATAGTCATGATTTCCTGACTATGGACATTGGATGTCGTTGATAACGGGATCACATCATTAGGAGAATGATGTGATGGACAAGACCCAATCCTAAGCATAGCATAAAAGATCGTGTAGTTTGTTTTGCTAGAGCTTTGCAAGTGTCAAGTATCTCTTCCTTCGACCATGAGATCGTGTAACTCCCGGATACCGTAAGAGTGCCTTGGGTGTATCAAACGTCACAACGTAACTGGGTGACTATAAAGGTGCATTACAGGTATCTCCGAAAGTAGCTGTTGGGTTGACACGGATCGAGACTGGGATTTGTCACTCCGTATGACGGAGAGGTATCTCTGGGCCCACTCGGTAATGCATCATCATATTGAGCTCAATGTGACCAAGGTGTTGGACACGGGATCATGCATTACGGTACGAGTAAAGTGACTTGCCGGTAACGAGACTGAACAAGGTATTGGGATACCGACGATCGAGTCTCGAGCAAGTAACGTACCGATTGACAAAGGGAATTGCATACAGGGTTTGATCGAATCCTCGACATCGTGGTTCATCCGATGACAACATCGAGGAGCATGTGGGAGCCATCATGGGTATCCAGATCCCGCTGATGGTTATTGACTGAGAGCGTCTCGGTCATGTCTGCATGTCTCCCGAACCCGTAGGGTCTACACACTTAAGGTTCGGTGACGCTAGGGTTATGAAGATATGGATATGCAGAAACCCAAATGTTGTTCGGAGTCCCGGATGAGATCCCGGACGTCACGAGGAGTTCCGGAATGGTCCGTAGGTAAAGAATTATATATAGGAAGTGCTATTTCGGGCATCGGGACAAGTTTCGGGGTTATCGGTATTGTACCGGGACCACCGGAAGGGTCCCGGGGGTCCACCGGGTGGGGCCACCTGTCCCGGGGGGCCACATGGGCTGTAGGGGGTGCGCCTTGGCCATCATGGGCCAAGGGCACCAGCCCCTATAGGCCCATGCGCCTAGGGTTTCCCCCTAGGAGGAGTCCTAGTGGTGGAAGGCACCCCTAGGTGCCTTGGGGGGGAGGGAAACCTCCCCTAGGCCGCCGCCCCCCCTAGTAGATCTCATCTACTAGGGCCGGTGCCCCCCCTGGCACCCCTATATATAGTGGGGGAGAGGAGGGACTTCATACACCAGCCCCTGGCGCCTCCACCTCCCCCCGTTACGTCTCTCCCTCGTAGTCTCGGCGAAGCCCTGCTGCTGTGACGCCCTGCATCCACCACCACGCCGTCGTGCTGCTGGATCTTCATCAACCTCTCCTTCCCCCTTGCTGGATCAAGAAGGAGGAGACGTCTCCCGTCCCGTGTGTTGAACGCGGAGGTGCCGTCCGTTCGGCGCTGGTCATCGGTGATTTGGATCACGTCGAGTACGACTACATCATCACCTTGCAAGCTTCCGCACGCGATCTACAAGTGGTATGTAGATGCAAACTCTCTCCCTAGACTCGTTGCTTAGATGAACTCATAGATGGATCTTGGTGAAACCGTAGGAAAAATTTTAATTTTCTGCAACGTTCCCCAACATCCCCGGCTCCTCGAGTCTGGGCTCTGAGGGGAGCGCATGGAGATCGTTGTGGAAGACAAAGGTGCCCGACAAAGTCAGGATGTTTCTTTGGAGGATGGCAAGGCAATCTTTACCCACCGAGGATGTGAGAGCTCACAGAAATATGTCCACATCTAGCTCATGCGGGCTGTGCGGGGCTTTGGATTCATGGCGTCATTCTCTTTTGGAGTGCACCTCCTCCAGGTGTGTATTGGCCCTGTCTGATGCAAGTTTAACAGAGCAGATGAGTGTATCTACAGAGCCGAACGCTAAGCTCTGGCTCTTCTCTTTGCTAGAAGCGTCATCGCATGCATCTTTTGTTCAACTAGCGGTGACACTATGGGCAATTTGGTGGGCTCGTCGTCAGGCAATCCACGAAGGAATCTTCTAGAGCCCACACGCCACACACAGTTTTATCGAGCGCTTTATAGCCGAACTTCATAGTCTGGGAGATGGCGGGGCATCGGTTGCAACTGGCGGCACAAGGATTGTCCCCTGTACTCGGCCCAAGCCTCCGCCTAGAGGCTTTGCGAAGATCCACGTGGATGCAGGGGTTGGCCGGTTCAATAGAGGTGGCTCGGCTGCGGCAATATGCAGGGATGATCAGGGAAACTACCTGGGTAGCTCGGCATTGGTGATCCCGGGGGTAGTTGATGTGGCGACGTTAGAAGCCATCGCCTGCCGTGAAGCTTTGTCCTTGGCAGAAGATTTGAACGTTCATGACTTGATTATCGCTTCGGACTCCAAGCAGGTGATCAACGACATAAACAGAGGCTATGGAGGGAAGCATGGGGCTATTATCTCAGAGATTTGCTTTCGAGCTGCTGCTTTTAATTGTACCTTTGTTTTTGAGGGCCGTGCATCGAATGGTGATGCTCATACTATAGCTAGATCTTCGCTTTCTCTTTAGCGGGGGCGCCATATTTGGCTTGTTCACCCCCATGCAAACTGTATCCCACAAACTGTGGCTTATAATCAATAAAGCGTGTTTTACCCCTCAAAAAAAAAAACATCTGAACAAGGCGTGCTTCGAGTCATCTACTCTAGCACGATAAATTGGACATTCTCCACTGACTAACCTTCTCAAAAGTTATTAATTGACTTTAAAAAAAGTTATTAATTGACCGACGTGCCAATTTTAGGGACAGCGCTCGACGATTCAGAAGCCGTCGGATGTGCATCGCATGACCGTAATTGTCTCTGGTGGTTCTTTAGTCGAGCGATAAATGTGACGTGTCGTAGTAACTAACAACACGTTCAAAGCGGAACAATTTTTGTGGGAAACGAGGCGTGCGATAAAATTGAATATGCACTGGGGTGGTTCATAACGAAGCAAATAAGAATCATCATCATTTCTTCTGCCTTATATTTTGGAAGGACGGTGGTAGAAATGGTAAAATGCAGACTTAATTTATTTCTGCCTCATGCTGGTAATTACTTACATATGTAGAATATGGTGTAAACTTCGGACATACTCGTACGGACGTACTTGTCAATGAGATCACCGGACAGTTCTGCAATAACAGCCTTGCAGAACTTATACAGGGACTCTAAGCATGTAGACTCATTCATACGGACGTACTTGTCAATGAGATCACCGGGCACTCCGTATGCAAGCATTCGGATGGCGGCAGTGCATTTCTGATAAGAGGAGAAACCGATCTTGCCGACGGCATCCTCTTTGCACTCGACATAGTCATCAGAGCAGACCACCCCTCTCTAATACGGTTGAAAAGATGCCTACTCATACGGAAACGGCGGCGGAATTTTTGATATTTGAACAACGGATTTGTTGTATCAAAATAGTCCTTCCAAAGAAGGAAATGTCCGCTCTCTCGGTTGCAATTCAACGCCGGAAGGTGGCCCGGAATGGAGCCACGAAACAACGGCCGTTGGCTGTTGAGGTGGTGATGGACCAACACGGCAGTCAATATCTCCTCCTCCTCGTCAAACGACGAATCGTCGAAGTCACAAAGGAAATTGTGGGAAAAGAACTCATCGGCGGAGTCCATTTTCGTACCTTGGCAAACTGTCGAACAGCTTGCGGGCGTTGAAGAAGGAGACGGCCGGCAAAGGGAGCCGCGGCGCACACGGACCAGCTAGTTGCCCTGCCGACATCCGACGAGCGTGTCAGTGAGGATCTGATTGGGGCGGCGAGGCGGCCTCTTGGTCGCGGGCGGCTGTGCGGTTGGGGGGAGCGGCGATGGGAAACAGTTTGCTCCCCGGCGGCAAGATGATGGTGGCGGGACGACGGGAAGGAGTGAGCGGCGTTGCTGAGCGGATGTGGAGGCGGCGGCAGCTGGCAGAGTCGCCGGCAAAAAAAGGCGGCGGTGTCGGCGACGAAGGAGGCGGGCGAGGGTTACTGTTGGTTGGGGGGTGGGGGAGGCCAATGAGCCACCGATTAGCGGGCCCTGGGAGAGGAGAAGACGAGTGGGCGCTCGTCCGTCGCGTGTCCGCGCCGACACAAATCCGGCTTAAAAATAGGCCGAGAATGGGTTGCCCACAGACAAAAAGCGGACGCGCGTCTATTTGGGTCGACGCGTTGAGCCGACTTTTCTGTCTGTGCCGATCCAAACGGACAGCGGCGGACGAAATGGATCGACTCATTAAAGTTGCTCTTAGAATAGCTTTGCAATACGTAACCGATGGAAAAGGAGCAAAATTCTGGTACTTACCTGGGCAAGCCGTGCTACGTAGTGCAGGCGGCGGAATGATCGATGCAGCCGCAGATCGCTTCACTTCTGAAGGCAGCAATGAGAGGGAGCAGGCGTGGACTTTCCCAGAGGCCAGAGGTGAGAGATGTGGCACTTGTAGTACACAGGCGCTGCATCTGATCCAAATACATATGGGAACAGAAAATACTTGTGCTGATCCAGTCGCGCTCCGCCTCCCCACGTCATGTGGACCAGTGGACGTGGGGGGGATAGTTTGACCCAGCGGATTTTTTTTCTGCCACCAATCATCCTCAGCTCCCCGGTACAGATTGTCCAGCAATGGTTTTCCAGGCTCTCCCGGTCAGTCAAACAAGAATAGCGATGGACAGTCTTGGATACGTTCCTTGTTTCTCGCAAAAAAAAAGAAGAGAGAGTATATGTTCCTTTGTTACAGTGTATGCAGTTGCTGCAGCCACTTTGATCTTGTAATAGCTGTGGTGTACAGACTACAAAGCATCCACATAAAACCCCATTTGTAACAAGAAGGGTGCTCTAGCATCCGCAGACATTCCTAGCATCACCAAGAGTTCACAAATAAACAAGGGAAAACATTGTTTCTTCCGCCTTTATATTTTGGAACAGGGGCAGTGAAAATGGTAAGCATTTAGGCTTAATTTCCTCCGACCCATGCTGGCCATTACATTACTGCTGTTGAATATATAATAGGGTAAACTGCAGTGTGATGTCTCTAAGGGAAAGGCAGCACAACACACAACATACACTCATTTTCTGAATCAGTTTGGGGTGAAACGCAGCAGCAAACCTAATCAACACTGCCAGCCAAGGACACGAGCATTTGGGTCGCAAGACGACCTCCAGTAAACCTCGCGTTGGCCCTGGAATTGATGAGTGATCCTCCCATCTTCGGTTGCCCTCAAGACTTCGGTTCCTGCTTCTCTAAACGGTTTTAACCCCCCACTTCGGCTCCTCTCAGTTTTCTGACTTCCGTCTGCATCAAGAATCACAAGTTTAGCCAATGACTTACCATATGAATATATCAATCATGAAAGGATCAGAAATTCTCTTCTGTTCGAAGCAAGCTTGACTTCTAAAACACCATATCGTTCAAAAAAAAACGATGCAATGCCAACAGTAGCTAGAAATATTTCTTGTTTCTAAATTTGTGCAGCAAAAATAGTACAGATTAAAAGCACATCAGATTATTCCCCACAAACCTCGCAAGTGAACAGGAGAGAGATAAATGATAAAATGGTTTCATTCCGACACAAATTTGACAATGCATCTCAACCTTCCATCCTCTTAGAAAGTTAGGAGGGATATGATCATACAACCGATTTTGTTTCAGCTGTTGATCATATGCCCTAGTTTAGAAACATGGCATCCCACCCCTCATTTAGTACTTCAGAAACAGAGACCAAAACTAAGACAGATATTATATAGCGTATGAAAGGAGAGACGAAGAGATTAGAGGTTCTCTATCCAGCCACCAACCCTTCAAGAATCTGGTATTAGTTTCGTCCCCAACAATTCTTCTCCAATGCTTACAGAATTGAATCTTTGATATCACGGCCACCTGACCAAAATTGAGTCTCTCCATTTCTGTGTTTAATACTAGTATAAAACTTTCTGCCAGAGCAATCCTCTGTCCTAAGCTTACAGAGCCACATTGCTAGTCAGACCTTATTCATTGTTTGAAGATCGAAAACACCTAACTTTACAGGGCGATCCTCTGTTGTTGCAACAACAACAACAACAACAAAGCCTTTAGTCCCAAGCAAGTTGGGGTAGGCTAGAGGTGAAACCCATAAGATCTCGCAACCAACTCATGGCTCTGGCACATGGATAGCAAGCTTCCACGCACCCCTGTCCATAGCTAGCTCTTTGTCGATACTCCAATCCTTCAGGTCTCTCTTAACGGACTCCTCCCATGTCAAAATCGGTCGACCCCGCCCTCTCTTGACATTCTCCGCACGCTTTAGCCGTCCGCTATGCACTGGAGCTTCTGGAGGCCTGCGCTGAATATGCCCAAACCATCTCAAACGATGTTGGACAAGCTTTTCCTCAATTGGTGCTACCCCAACTCAATTGGGTCTACAAATATTTACAGGGAGATCCTCTGTTGTTGGGTCTACAAATATATACCAGCCTACTAAAATGATACCTCCTAATATGTTGGTATTCATAACTTAGCAAACTATGCTCTGAAAAAATCAATTCTCTTTCTAACCCCTACACGTAAAGAGGCATGTTGCGAAGGAATGATTTAACCACGAACTTTGCTTCAGTACACACCCCCAGAAAAGTTTAAGGATTTCGGTGCAGATTAAAGGTGGAGATTAGAAGGTACCCTTTCAATGAAAAAGGATAACATAGTCTTTTGTATCCAAATCAATCTATTCAATACGTTTGATCTGCAAACTAATATGATGATAGCCCTTTTAAGTAATTTTAAGATTTATGCAAACTTTTAAGGGGGAGTGTACCGAAGCAGAACTCTCTAACCACAACAAGTCAACCACCAGTAGTCAAGATCATCCCTTGCTATCCAGCTAACCTAATTTCTGCCTTATTCTTAGCGGGTTCCTAAGCTGAATTTCTTATTTTAATCTCATCGACAGGAGCTCCAAATGTAAAATATTTCATGGGAAGAGTCCCACAATGGAATACTGTATTCAAGTAGATGGATGGGTATTCCATTTCAAATAAGGTATGGGAAGGAAAACAAAACAAGGGAGTGGTTAGGAAAAAAACAAAAATAACAAGCAGAACCTTTTACAAGCATTTACATATTAACAGTGTCAAATTCAGTGCAACTGGCAACACAACAGAACTATCGAACCAAAGTGACAAACATGCCAATTAGAAAGTGGAATCTCTGTCTCAAAGGAGGAGGAATGCAACACGTGAACCAGTTCAGAAATGCAGCCACATAAAAACACAAGCAAGCATTTGGCAAATTCTACAATATATATATATATATATATATATATATATATATATATATATATATATATATATATATATATATATATATAGTCTGTTTTGCTTGTTTCTCAAATAGAATGTCTTTTTCATTGTCATCTTAAAGATAACACTACTGGACAACACCATCTAGTGGCCAAACGAAGGAAATGTTATGATACCTTGTCCACATTCCATCAAGCACCTTCAAGTTGAGGGTGCACCTGGTTGTCTATCAAGCAAGGAGGCCATGCCATGATGTAGGGATGGGGATGGCCGTCAAATCTCCTCTGAAAGAGCGTGGCCAGCTCCCCTGTCTCCATGCATAGAGACATGAACCAACTAGGATTATGACCATCAAGGAACGTTTCCATGGTAGAGAAGTACACAAATCCACCAATAGTGGCCACAACCTTCAGGTCACCATGTTCCACAAGTGTACTCTCGGTGACCTCGACAATCGTCTCCAACGGAAACCTCTGGTCAAATATCCATCTCTCGATGCCGTCATCCTCGGCTCCCCGGACCCAAACAAAAAGCTCGAAATCAATTGGGCAGACAATGCAAGGCTTCCCATCCTTGGTCTCGCCAACCCTGAATATGAGATCTCGCGCCACCAAGGTCGGCGGCAAATCCATCTGGGAGAAATGTAGTGTCGCTGTGTTCAGCACAAGGATGTAGGCTTCATTTGTGTGTATCCAGTAGACGAACCCATTCACCAACGTGCCAACTTTAAGCCAGTGCTCGTCTTCAGGCAGTGGCGTCACAGCCTCCGACCACGGGAAGATCTGCCACTCCCTGCTCTCCGACGAGAAGACGGCGGCACGCGCCCGCGACTTGTCATGGCAGGTGTAGACCAGGCGCAGCGGCTCGCCGCCCTCTTCGGAGGAGAGGATGTAGCATCCGAGGTACTTGGCGTCGCCGCGGGCGCCGTCGAAGATCTTGTCGGGCGGCACGGGGATGAGATCCAGGGCCCGCGCGAGGGGGTTGTAGACGGCGAACTGCTCCAGGCTGCAGTTCTGGAGGAGGACGTTGCCGTCGCAGCAGCCCTCTATGGCCCACCCCGGGAAGGTGTCGTCGTCGGCGGGGAGGCGGGTGAGGAAGAAATCGGCGCCGCGGACGGCGGCCGCGAGGTCAGGGTCGGCGCGGCGGCGGAGGGGCGCGAAGGCGGGGATGGAGGGCACTTCGGGGTCGAAGAAGAGGCCGAGGAGAGGGGGCAGGTGGGCCTCCCGGAAGCTGCGGCGGAAGGCGGGGGACGAGCGGACGGCGCCGAGGAAGGTGCGGCAGCTGAGGGCGGCACGGACGAGGCTCGGGAGGGAGGGGAGGCGGAGGAAGATCTCGCGGAGGAGATCTTCGTCGAGAGAGATTACGGTGGTGGGAGCGGGTGGTGGCGATGAGTTCGCCGCCGCCGGCGAGGGTGATTGCTGCCAGGCCATGGCTTACGCTGAACAAGGAGGAATGCAGGGACGCTCTTATCCAGAAAATAATCATGTACATGAAATAGAAGATGGTGTCTTACTTTTCTTGAGAGAAAAAAAAAACATATTTCATTCTTTTGATTGTAATTTGAAAACTGAAGCCCTACGCTGCTAATTGACCGAGGTGATCATCGCTCGAGATGAGACAAAAGCATCTCCTTTGAGTGTTAGTGTCGGGTGCTCGATGGTGATACCAACAAAGGAGATAATGATGATATAGTTGTGGTGATTAGGTAAAATTTCGTGTTTTGACCTTTTTCTGAAACTTAATTGAGATCTGACCCTAGTTTGAAAAAAATTGAGATCTGATCCTTTTGCTATCGTCAGGGTCCATGACGGTAGGGTGTAACAGCCTACCGACAGGGACCTTGGTGGGAGGAAACATTCTTACCACCGAACAGACTCGCGGTACAACCATATCACCAAGGTGCTCGGTGGTAGACACGAACACGCACTGTGTTCAATACTTAGAAGGAATTTGCGATAGGGCATCCAACCCTACCGCTAGGGGCCTTGGCAGTAGGCTGTTATATCCTACCACCATAAAACCCTGGCGGTAGCAAAAGGTTTAGATCCTGAAAAAAAATCAGACTAAGGTCAGATTTTGATTAAGTTTTAGGAAATGGTCAAAACACAAAATTTAGCCTGGTGATTAGAGTTGCACAAGAGAGTGAAGGAAATATGCCCTAAAGGCAATAATAAAGTTGTTATTGAAGGAAATATGCCCTAGAGGCAATAATAAAGTTATTATTTATTTTCTTATTTCATGATAAATGTTTATTATTCATGCTAGAATTGTATTAACCGGAAACATAATATTTGTGTGAATACATAGACAAACAGAGTGTTACTAGTATGCCTCTACTTGACTAGCTCGTTGATCAAAGATGGTTATGTTTCTTAGCCATAGACATGAGTTGTCATTTGATTAACGGGATCACATCATTAGTAGAATGATGTGATTGACTTGACTCATTTCGTTAGCTTAGCACATGATCGTTTAGTATTCTGCTATTGCTTTCTTCATGACTTATACATGTTCCTATGACTATGATTATACAACTCCCGTTTATCGGAGGAACACTTTGTGTGCTACAAACGTCACAACGTAACTGGATGATTATAAAGGTGCTCTACAGGTGTCTCCAAAGGTACTTGTTGGGTTAGCGTATTTCGAGATTAGGATTTGTCACTCCGATTGTTGGAGAGGTATCTCTGGGCCCTCTCGGTAATGCACATCACTTAAGCCTTGCAAGCATTGCAACTAATGAGTTAGTTGCGGGATGATGTATTACGGAACGAGTAAAGAGACTTGTCGGTAATGAGATTGAACTAGGTATTGAGATACCGACGATCGAATCTCGGGAAAAGTAACATACCGATGACAAAGGGAACAACGTATGTTGTTATGCGGTTTGACCGATAAAGATCTTTGTAGAATATGTGAGAGCCAACATGAGCATCCAGGTTCCGCTGTTGGTTATTGACCGGAGACGTGTCTCGGTCATGTCTATATAGTTCTCGAACCCGTAGGGTCCGCACGCTTAACGTTTCGATGACAGTTATATTATGAGTTTATATGTTTTGATGTACCGAAGGTTGTTCGGAGTCCCGGATGTGATCACGGACATGACGAGGAGTCTCGAAATGGTCGAGACATGAAGATTGATATATTGTAAGCCTATGTTTGGATATCGAAAGTGTTCCGGGTGAAATTGGGATTTTACCGGAGAACCGGGAGGTTACCGGAACCCCCCGGGGACTTAATGGGCCATAGTGGGCCTAGGTGGAAGAGAGGAGAGGCGGCTAGGGCTGGGCCGCGCGCCCCTCCTCCCCAGTCCGAATAGGACAAGGAGAGGGGGGCGGCGCCCCCCCCCCCCTTCCTTCTTCTCCTCCACTCTTTCCCCCTCCCAAGTCCTAATCCAACTAGGAAAGGGGGGAGTCCTACTCCCGGTGGGAGTAGGACTCCTCCTGGCGCGCCTCCTCCCTGGCCGGCTGCACCCCCTTGCTCCTTTATATACAGGAGCAGGGGGGCACCCCATAGACACAACAATTGATCATTGATCTTTTAGCCGTGTGCGGTGCCCCCCTCCACCATAGTCCATCTCGATAATATCGTAGCGGTGCTTAGGCGAAGCCCTGCGTCGGTAGAACATCATCATCGTCACCACGCCGTCGTGCTGACGAAACTCTCCCTCAACACTCGGCTGGATCGGAGTTCGAGGGACGTCATCGGGTTGAACGTGTGCTGAACTTGGAGGTGTCGTACGTTCGGTACTTGATCGGTCGGATCGTGAAGACGTACGACTACATCAACCGTGTTGTGCTAACGCTTACGCTTTCGGTCTACGAGGGTACATGGACAACACTCTCCCCTCTCGTTGCTATGCATCACCATGATCTTGCGTGTGCATAGGAATTTTTTTGAAATTACTACGTTCCCCAATAGTGGCATCCGCGCCAGGTTTTACGCGTAGATGTCATATGCACGAGTAGAACACAAGTGAGTTGTGGGCGATATAAGTCATACTGCTTACCAGCATGTCATACTTTGGTTCGACGGTATTGTTGGATGAAGCGGCTCGGACCGACATTACGCGTACGCTTACGCGAGACTAGTTCTACCGACGTGCTTTGCACACAGGTGGCTGGCGGGGGTCAGTTTCTCCAACTTTAGTTGAACCGAGTGTCGCTACTCCCGGTCCTTGCGAAGGTTAAAATAGCACCAACTTGACAACCTATCGTTGTGGTTTTGATGCGTAGGTAAGAACGGTTCTTGCTAAGCCCGTAGCAGCCACGTAAAACTTGCAACAACAAAGTAGAGGACGTCTAACTTGTTTTTGTAGGGCATGTTGTGATGTGATATGGTCAAGACATGATGCTAAATTTTATTGTATGAGATGATCATGTTTTGTAACCGAGTTATCGGCAACTGGCAGGAGCCATATGGTTGTCGCTTTATTGTATGCAATGCAATCGCCCTGTAATGCTTTACTTTATCACTAAGCGGTAGCGATAGTCGTAGAAGCATAAGATTGGCGAGACGACAACGATGCTACGATGGAGATCAAGGTGTCGCGCCGGTGACGATGGTGATCATGACAGTGCTTCGGAGATGGAGATCACAAGCACAAGATGATGATGGCCAATATCATATCACTTATATTGATTGCATGTGATGTTTATCTTTTATGCATCTTATCTTACTTTGATTGACGGTAGCATTATAAGATGATCTCTCACTAAATTTTAAGATAAAAAGTGTTCTCCCAGAGTATGCATCGTTGCCAAATTTCGTCGTGCCCAGACACCACGTGATGATCGGGTGTGATAAGCTCTATGTCCATCTACAACGGGTGCAAGCCAGTTTTGCACACGCAGAATACTCAGGTTAAACTTGACGAGCCTAGTATATGCAGATATGGCCTCGGAACACTGGAGACCGAAAGGTTGAGCGTGAATCATATAGTAGATATGATCAACATAGTGATGTTCACCATTGAAAACTACTCCATCTCACGTGATGATCGGACATGGTTTAGTTGATTTGGATCACGTGATCACTTAGAGGATTAGATGGATGTCTATCTAAGTGGGAGTTCTTAAGTAATATGATTAATTGAACTTTAATTTATCATGAACCTAGTCCTGGTAGTATTAGCATATCTATGTTGTAGATCAATAGCTCGCGTTTAGCTCCCCAGTTTTATTTTTGTTATGTTCATAGAGAAAAAATATGTTGAAAGATGATACTAGGAATGATGCGGACTTGGTCCGTGATCTGAGGTTTATCCTCATTGCTGCACAGAAGAATTATGTCCTTGATGCACCGCTAGGTGACAGAACTATTGCAGGAGCAGATGCAGACGTTATGAACATTTTGACAAAAGCTCGATATGATGACTACTTGATAGTTTAGTGCACCATGCTTTACGTCTTAGAACCAGGACTCCAAAAGGTTTTGAATGCCATGGAGCATATAAGATGTTCCAAGAGATGAAATTGGTATTTCATACTCATGCCCGTGTCGAGAGGTATGAGACCTCTGACAGTACTTTGCCTACAAAGATGGAGGAGAATAGCTCAACCAGTGAGCATGTGCTCAGATTGTCTGAGTACTACAATTGCTTGAATCAAGTGGGAGTTAATTTTCCAGATAAGATAGTAATTGACAAAGTCCTCTAGTCACTATCACCAAGTTACTAGAACTTCGTGATGAACTATAATATGCAAGGGATAACGGAAACGATTCCCAAGCTCTTCGTGATGCTGAAATCGACGAAGGTAGAAATCAAGAAAAACATCAAGTGTTGATGGTTAACAAGACCACGAGTTTCAAGAAAAGGTCAAAGGGAAGAAACAGAGTAACGCCTTAAGCAAGATGACATGATGTAGAGGGATAAACTCATGCAATATGATGAAAACCCCATCTTGTTATCCTCGATGGCAACAATACAATACGTGCTTTGCTGCCCCTACTGTCACTGGGAAAGGACACCGCAAGATTGAACCAAAGCTAAGCACTTCTCCCATTGCAAGAAAGATCAATCTAGTAGGCCAAACCAAAATGATAATTCGAAGAGACTTGCAAAGATAACCAATCATACATAAAAGAATTCAGAGAAGATTCAAATATTGTTCATATATAGATTTGATCATAAACCCACAATTCATCGGTCTCAACAAACACATCGCAAAAAGAAGATTACATCGAATAGATCTCCACAAGAGAGGGGGAGAACATTGTATTGAGATCCATAAAGAGAGAAAAAGCCATCTAGCTAATAACTATGGACCCGTAGGTCTGAGTTAAACTACTCACACTTCATCGGAGGGGCTATGGTGATGATGTAGAAGCCCTCCGTGATCGATGCCCCCTCCGGCGGAGTGATACGTCTCCAACGTATCTATAATTTTTGATTGCTCCATGCTATACTATCCACTGTTTTGGACTATATTGGGCTTTATTTTCCACTTTTATATTATTTTTTGGACTAATCTATTAACCGGAGGCCTAGCCCAGAATTGCTGTTTTTTGCCTATTTCAGTGTTTCGGAGAAACAGAATATCAAACGGAGTCCAAACGGAATGAAACCTTCGGAAACGTGATTTTCTCATCAGATAAGATCCAGGAGACTTGGACCCTCCGTCAAGAAAGCCACGAGGCGGCCACGAGGGTGGAGGGCGCCCCCCTAGGGCGCGCCCCCTGCCTCGTGGGCCCCTCAAAACTCCACCGACGTACTTCTTCCTCCCATATATATCCACGTATCCCCAAACGATCGGGGACAGAGCCAAAAACCTAATTCCACCGCCGCAACTTTCTGTATCCACGAGATCCCATCTTGGGGCCTGTTCCGGAGCTCCGCCGGAGGGGGCATCGATCACGTGGGGCTTCTACATCATCATCCAAGCCTCTCCGATGAAGTGTGAGTAGTTTACTTCAGACCTACGGGTCCATAGTTAGTAGCTAGATGGCCTCTTCTCTCTTTTTGGATCTCAATACAATGTTCTCCCCCTCTCTTGTGGAGATCTATTCGATGTAATCTTCTTTTTGTGGTGTGTTTGTTGAGACCGATGAATTGTGGGTTTATGATCAAGTCTATCTATGAATAATATTTGAATCTTCTCTGAATTCTTTTATGTATGATTGGTTATCTTTGCAAGTCTCTTCGAATTATCAGTTTGGTTTGGCCTACTAGATTGGTTGTTCATGCCATGGGAGAAGTACTTAGCTTTGGGTTCGATCTTGCGGTGTCCTTTCCCAGTGACAGAAGGGGCAGCAAGGCACGTATTGTATCGTTGCCATCGAGGATAACAAGATGGGGTTTTTCTCATACTGCATGAAACTATCCCTCTACATCATGTCATCTTGCTTAAGGTGTTACTCTGTTTTTAACTTAAGACTCTAGATGCATGCTGGATAGCAGTCGATGAGTGGAGTAATAGTAGTAGATGTAGGCAGGAGTCGGTCTACTTGTCTCGGACGTGATGCCTATATACATGATCATACCTAGATATTCTCATAACTATGCTCAATTCTGTCAATTGCTCAACAGTAATTTGTTCACCCACCGTAGAATACTTATGCTCTTGAGAGAAGCCACTAGTGAAACCTATGGCCCCCGGGTCTCTTTCTCATCATATTAATCTCCATCACTTTATTATTGCTTTGCTTTTACTTTTTTACTTTGCATCTCTATACCAAAAATACCAAAAATATTATTTATCATCTCTATCAGATCTCACTTTCGTAAGTGACCGTGAAGGGATTGACAACCCCTAAGCGCGTTGGTTGCGTTGAGCAATTGTTTTTGTGTAGGTACAGGGGACTTGTGCGTGGCCTCCTACTGGATTGATACCTTGGTTCTCAAAAACTGAGGGAAATACTTATGCTACTTTGCTGCATCATCCTCTCCTCTTCGGAGAAATCCAACGCAGTGCTCAAGAGGTAGCAAGAAGAATTTCTGGCGCCGTTGCCGGGGAGTCTGCGCAAAAGTCAACATACCAAGTACCCATCACAATCCCTATCTCCCGCATTACATTATTTGCCATTTGCCTCTCGTTTTCCTCTCCCCCACTTCACCCTTGCTGTTTTATTCGCCCTCTCTCTCTATCCTCCCTCCTCCCTCTCTATTTGCCTCTTTTTGCCCGTTTGCCTTTTTGTTTGCTTGTGTGTTAGTTTGCTTGTTTGTCGCGATGGCTCAAGATAATACTAAATTATGTGACTTCACCAATACCAACAATAATGATTTCCTTAGCACTCCGATTGCTCCTCTTACCGATGGTGAATCTTGTGAAATTAATGCTGCTTTGCTGAATCTTCTCATGAAAGATCCGTTTTCCGGCCTTCCTAGTGAAGATGCCGCTACCCATCTTAATAGCTTCATTGATTTGTGTGACATGCAAAAGAAGAAAGATGTCGATAATGATATTGTTAAATTGAAGCTATTTCCTTTTTCGCTTAGAGATCGTGCTAAAGCTTGGTTTTCGTCTTTGCCTAAAAATAGTATTGGTTCATGGAACAAGTGCAAAGATGCTTTTATCTCTAAGTATTTTCCTCCCGCTAAGATCATCTCTCTTAGAAACGATATTATGAATTTTAAGCAACTTGATCATGAACATGTTGCACAAGCTTGGGAGAGAATGAAACTAATGATACGTAATTGCCCTACTCATGGTTTAAATTTGTGGATGATTGTTCAAAATTTCTATGCCGGATTGAATTTTGCTTCTAGAAATCTTTTAGATTCAGCCGCGGGAGGCACTTTTATGGAAATAACTTTAGGAGATGCTACTAAACTCCTAGATAATATTATGGTTAATTATTCTCAATGGCACACTGAAAGGCCCACTAATAAAAAAGTGCATGCGATAGAAAAATTAATGTTTTGAGTGGAAAGATGGATGAACTTATGAAATTATTTGCTACTAAGAGTGTTTCATCTGATCCTAATGATATGCCTTTGTCTACTTTTATTGAGAATAATAATGAATCTATGGATGTGAATTTTGTTGGTAGGAACAATTTTGGTAACTACGCGTATAGAGGAAATTTCAATCCTAGGCCTTATCCTAGTAATCCCTCTAATAATTATGGTAATTCCTACAACAATTCTTATGGAAATTATAATAAGATGCCCTCTGATTTTGAATCTAATATTAAAGAATTTATTTCTTCGCAAAAGAATTTTAATGCTATGATTGAAGAAAAATTGCTTAAGATTGATGATTTGGCTAGGAACGTTGATATAATTGCTCTTGATGTTGATTCTTTGAAACTTAGATCTATTCCACCTAAGCATGATATCAATGAGTCTCTCAAAGCCATGAGAATTTCCATTGATGAGTGCAAAGAAAGAACCGCTAGGATGCGTGCTATGAAAGATGCCTTTATAAAAGTGTGTTCTTCTAGTTCCTATGAAAATAATGATGAAGATCTAAAAGTTATTGATGTGTCCCCTATTAAATATTTGTTTCACAATATTAATCTTGATAATGATGGGACTGAATATGATCCACCTTTACCTAGAAGGCGTTCCAATAATTCTGAATCTTTTGATCTTGATGCTAAATTTGATAAAAGTGGGATTGAAGAAATTAAAACCCTAGATATTGCTAAACCCACTATTATGGATCTAAAGGAAATTAACTATGAAAATTGCTCTTTGATTGATTGTATTTCCTTGTTGCAATCCGTGCTAAAATCTCCTCACGTTTATAGTCAAAATAAAGCATTTACTAAACATATCGTTGATGCCTTGATGCAATCTTATGAAGAAAAACTTGAATTGGAAGTTTCTATCCCTAGAAAACTTTATGATGAGTGGGAACCAACTATTAAAATTAAAATTAAAAGTTATGAGTTTTATGCTTTGTGTGATTTGGGTGCTAGTGTCTCTACTATTCCCAAAAATTTGTGTGATTTGCTAGATTTCCGTAATTTTGATGATTGCTCTCTAAACTTGCATCTTGCGGATTACACTATTAAGAAACCTATGGGAAGAATTAATGATGTTCTTATTGTTGCTAATAGGAATTATGTGCCCGTAGATTTTATCGTTCTTGATATAGATTGCAATCCTTCTTGCCCTATTATTCTTGGTAGACCTTTCCTTAGAACGGTTGGTGCAATTATTGATATGAAGGAAGGGAATATTAGATTCCAATTTCCAATTAAAAAGGGCATGGAACACTTCCCTAGAAAGAAAATAAAATTACCATATGAATCTATCATGAGAGCCACTTATGGATTGCCTACCAAAGATGGCAATACCTAGATCTATTCTTGCTTTCTATGCCTAGCTAGGGGCGTTAAACGATAGCGCTTATTGGGAGGCAACCCAATTTTATTTTTATTCCTTGCTTTTTGCTCCTGTTTAGTAATAATAAATTATTTAGCCTCTATTTTGGTTGTGTTTTTTGTGTTTAATTAGTGTTTGTGCCAAGTAGAACCGTTGGGAAGACTTGGGGAAAGTCTTGTTGAACTTGTTGTAAAAAACAGAAACTTTAGTGCTCACGAGAACTACTGTCATTTTTATTTAGAGAGTGCTATTGTGACGCCCCAAGACCGGAGCTTCAGATGCCTTCCATGTTTCCGAGTGTTGTTGGGTGATTCGTCTTGGTTCGTCGCATCATGTGCATTGCATCATGTCATCATGTCATAAGTCTTTTGCATCTCACTAAATAAATTGCATGGATCTTCGGTCCATTTAAACCGAGGGAATTCACATGGTGATTCTCTTTATAATGTATCCTCCCGATATTAGGGAGCTATATTAAATATTCCATTTTCGGAATCACCTATAACACACTTGCAATTTATCACATGCCCTTTTCCGCTTCAAGTTTGGTCCCCAAACTTGTCCTGTAATTTCTTTCGTGACTTCCCCGAGCTCCACTTAAATTCTCAAAATTTCTTGGCACTTCAAAACCCTAGCCCTAGTTCAAACCATTTGATTAAATTCAAATGAGTTTGAATTCATATATTCCGATCTTGCCACTTCTAATTTTCTCGGACCATGCATATTTTTAAGAGTCCGGGAAAATTGTCCTCGTGCCCAGATTCCGCCCCTACCTTCTCTTTCTTTTCTTTATCTTTTATGTCTTGTTTTTAATGGAAAAGCATGTTGAGTAGGGAGGGAGAGAAATCCCAGCCGGCGCCCTCACACCTGGGCCGACCCAAGGCCAAAGCCACCTACCCCATCCTAACCCTAGTGCGCCCGAACCCACCATCTCCCCGATCCCCACTCCCTTCCCTCGTCCTCCCACCAGCGCCGCCAGGAGAGGCCCGATCTCCATCTCTCCCCTGCCGCTGCCAGGAAGCCCGATCCCATCTTCCCCACTCCCTTCGTTCGTTCACTTTGTCCCTCCTAACGCTTGCGCAGCCTAGTGCCCCTCTCGATCCCCTCCTCCTTCAACGCGCCATCAGGGAGGGAGAGCAGCGCCCGAGCCACCCCGCTCTCCTTCGTTCCACTGCTCTCATCCGTTCCACTGCTCCGCCTCCTTGCCATGGCGCCCCGTCAGCCAGCGAGTCCACCTTGCCGCCGCGCCCGCCGCTGCAGTTCACAGCGCCTCCGTCTCCGGCGTTCACCAGCGTCCGGCCATGCCCACGCCTCGTACCCCGCCATCGCCGGAGCAAGCTCGTCGCCCCACCTCCTGCGGTTGACCTCGGGTCGCTGCTGCTCTGTTGCCGGCGACCTCGCCTGAGACCGTCAAGCCCCGACACCCAGCGACAACCCCCTATCCCTGACTTCCCCGCCACCAGTTTCTTCTCTGCTCGAGGAGCTCTGTTGTCTTGGACAGCCACCTCGCCTGCGTCCTCTCGCCGTTCTGCCATCTCCAGCCTCTGCGTGACCGACCGCGACGTCCCCGAGCAGCAGCCAAGTTCGTGAACACAAGCATAAATGTCGCCAAGTTCTTCTACGTTGACTTTATGGACCGCCAAGTTCGACTACGATCCATCAAGACCATCGTGTTGCACCTCCAGATGGATTTCACCAAGTTCCCACGACGACAAGTGTGACCCTTCGGATGCGCCAAGTTCGTCTACACAAAAACGCCTCATGTCGGCAAGACCCGCAAGTCGGACCCCGAATGATCGACGTCTCGTGGACCGTGTACAACTACCATCACCCCGAAGATGTTGGAGTCATCAAGTACCTCTCCAAAACGAACGTGAACGACTACCGTCGCAAGAACGAGACTGGAAAGTCCGAAGACCCCAAGTACCACGACACCGATGACATGAACGTCTACGGAAACTCGTGCAACGATAAACATGTACCACTACCATCACCGAGATCGCGAGAACCTCTACCGTCGACCCTAGAGCATGCGAGAACGACTACTTCCACTACCGCCGTCGCAAGAACGTCTACTTCCTCTACTTTGCACCGAACGAGAACTGTCCCACTTGCACTCTTCAAAGGTATAACCTCGAGACGGCGTACGTGAACGAATGCTTGCGATGTTTGAGATGCTCGTGTTTGCACCGTGTCCAAATTGTCACTCGTTTCCTTGTCGCCAACTCGTGGGACACCCGGAATCCGAGAGTGCCCCACCATCTTTTGCACGCATCCGCACACTTCTCCTTTGCATCGGTATCTCAATCGAGTTACCGAAACCGGAACATTGCCATGGCACCGTTTCGTTATCGTCGCCGTGGCACCCCTTTAGTTTCCGCCATGATGACAAAAATGCTTCATAATGCTCTTATCAAGTCTTAAAAATTGCATAAAACTTGTTCATGTCATCCGCATCATGATAACAACAATTAAAATGTTTAAATTGTTGTTGCAATAAATTACTAATGCATATGGGGATTTACCGGATTCATTGTTTGTTATATCCGGCCCCATTTAAATTGCTTAGAGTGTGTGGTTTACTTTTGCTTCACCTCTTGCCCTGCTAACAACATTTAATAGTGTTGGGTACATAAACGAGAGAGAACTAAATAAGTCATGTGGTGTTTTCTTCAATATGCAACTCCGTGGCATATTGAGCTCCACTTAATTTGTAGGATTGCTTGTGCACTTTGCCATGCCATGCATATTTAATCCGGACATGCATCATACTTGATTGTGCGTCATGCCATGTCATGTGATGGTTGTTTACTTTGTTGTTTGCTTCTTTCCGGTGATGCTTCTTCGAGTTAGTCCCGATAATGTCGTGTTGTGAGGATCCGTTGGCTACGTCCGTTTGTCCTCTTCATGGACCCGCCCTTCTTCCTTGTGGGATCTCAGGCAAGATGACCATACCCTCGAAATCACTTCTATCTTTGCTTGCTAGTTGCTCGCTCTATTGCTATGCCTATGCTACGATACCTACCACATGCTTTATCATGCCTCCCATATTTCCATGTCAAACCTCTAACCCACCTTGTCCTAGCAAACCGTTGTCTGGCTATGTTACCGCTTTGCTCAGCCCCTCTTATAGCGTTGCTAGTTGCAGGTGAAGATTGGAGTTGTTCCTTGTTGGAACATGGATTTTGTTGGGATATCACAATATCTCTTATTTAATTAATGCACCTATATACTTGGTAAAGGGTGGAAGGCTCGGCCTTATGCCTGGTGTTATGTTCCACTCTTGCCGCCCTAGTTTCCGTCATACCGGTGTTATGTTCCTTGATTTTGCGTTCCTTACACGGTTGGGTTATAATGGGAACCCCTTGACAGTTCACCTTGAATAAAACTCCTCCATCAAGGCCCAACATTGGTTTTACCATTTGCCACCTAGCCTTTTCTTTCCCTTGGGTTCTGCAGACTCAAGGGTCATCTTTATTTTAACCCCCCCGGCCAGTGCTCCTCTGAGTGTTGGTCCAACTGAGCGATGTCCGGGGCTACCAGGGGCAACCCTGGGCTGGCCTACCCGACGTCTTGCTCATCCGGTGTGCCCTGAGAATGAGATATGTGCAGCTCCTATCGGGATTTGTCAGCACATCTAGGTGGCTTTGCTGGTTTAGTTTTACCATTGTCGAGATGTCTTGTAACCGGGATTCCGAGCCTGATCGGGTCTTCCTGGGAGAAGGAATATCCTTCGTTGACCGTGAGAGCTTGTGATGGGCTAAGTTGGGACACCCCTGCAGGGATTTGATCTTTCGAAAGTCGTGCCCGCGGTTATGGGCAGATGGGAATTTGTTGATGTCCGGTTGTAGAAAACCTGAAGCTTAACCTAAATTAAAATGCATCAACCGCGTTGTAGCCGTGATGGTCTCTTCTCGGCGGAGTCCGGTAAGTGAACACGGTGTTGGAGGTATGCTTGAACGTAGGTTGTTCTAGGATCACTTCTTGATCATAGTTTCTCGATCGTGCCTTTGCCTTCTCTTCTCGCTCTCATTTGTGTATGTTAGCCACCAAATATGCTAGTTTCTTGCTGCAGCTCCACCTCATACCTTTTACCTACCCATAAGCTTAAATAGTCTTGATCGCGAGGGTGTGAGATTGTTGAGTCCTCGTGACTCCCAGATTTCCTTCCAAAACCAGTTTGCAGGTGCCGATGAAACCGTGCAGGTGACGCAACCGAGCGCAAGGAGGAGCTCGATGAAGATCGTGTTCTTTATGTTGTTTCCGTTTCCAGTTGATCAGTAGTGGAGCCCAGTTGGGACGATCGGGGATCCGTGTAGCATTTGGGGTAGTCTTCTCTTATTTTGGTTCCGTAGTCGGACCTTGATTGTATCTGGATGATGTAATGCTTTATTCATGTATTGTGTGAAGTGGCGATTGTAAGCCAACCATGTACCTCTTATTCTCTTATTCATTACATGGGTTGTTGTGAAGATTACCTCACTTGCGACATTGCTTTCAATGCGGTTATGCCTCTAAGTCGTGCTTCGACACGTGGGAGATATAGCCGCATTGAGGGTGTTACAGCTATTTAGTTAATTCTTTTTGTAGATGATTAATAGATAAATTCCTCACGTCCAGCAATTTATTTTAGAATTTTTGGGGTTCCAGATCTTGCGCTAGCTACAGATTACTACAGACTGTTCTGTTTTTGATAGATTCTGTTTTTCGTGTGTTGTTTGCTTATTTTGATGAATCTATGGCTATTAAAATAGTTTATAATACATAGAGAAGTTGGAATACAGTAGGTTTAACACCAATATAAATAAAGAATGAGTTCATTACAGTACCTTGAAGTGGTCTTTTTGTTTTCTTTCACTAACGGAACTCACGAGTTTTCTACTTTAAGTTTTGTGTTGTGAAGTTTTCAAGTTTTGGGTAAAGATTTGATGGATTATGGAACAAGGAGTGGCAAGAGCCTAAGCTTGGGGATGCCCATGGCACCCCCAATATAATCTAAGGACAACTAAAAGCCAAAGCTTGGGGATGCCCCGGAAGGCATCCCCTCTTTCGTCTACTTCTATCGGTAACTTTACTTGGAGCTATATTTTTATTCACCACATGATATGTGTTTTGCTTGGAGCACCTTTTATGATTTGAGTCTTTGCTTGTTAGTTTACCACAATCATCCTTGCTGTACACACCTTTTGAGAGAGCCATACATGATTTGGAATTGGATAGAATACTCTATGTGCTTCACTTATATCTTTTGAGCTTTATAGTTTTGCTCTAGTGCTTCACTTATATCTTTTGAGCTTTATAGTTTTTCTCTAGTGCTTCACTTATATCTTTTAGAGCACGGTGGTGGATTTATTTTATAGAAACTATTGATCTCTCATGCTTCACTTAGATTATTTTGAGAGTCTTAATAGCATGGTAATTTGCTTAAAATCCTAATATGCTTGGTATGCAAGATTAATACTAAAACTTTCTTATGAGTGTGTTGAATACTAAGAGAAGTTTGATGCTTGATGATTGTTTTGAGATATGGAGATAATAATATCAAAGTCATGCTAGTTGAGTAGTTGTGAAATTGAGAAATACTTGTGTTGAAGTTTGCAAGTCCCGTAGCATGCACGTATGGTAAACGTTATGCAACAAATTTGAAACATGAGGTGTTATTTGATTGTCTTCCTTATGAGTGGCGGACGGGGACGAGCGATGGTCTTTTCCTACCAATCTATCCCCCTAGGAGCATGCGCGTAGTACCGAGGTTTTTGATGACTTGTAGATTTTTGCGATAAGTATGTGAGTTCTTTATGACTAATGTTGAGTCCATGGATTATACGCACTCTCACCCTTCCATCCTTGCTAGCCTCTTCGGTACCGTGCATTGCCCTTTCTCACATTGAGAGTTGGCACAAACTTTGCCGGTGCATCCAAACCCCGTGATATGATACGCTCTTTCACACATAAACCTCCTTATATCTTCCTCAAAACAGCCACCATACCTACCTATTATGGCATTTCCATGGCCATTCCGAGATATATTGCCATGCAACTTTCCATCATTCCGTTCATCATGACACATTCGTCATTGTCATATTGCTTAGCATGATCATGTAGTTGACATAGTATTTGTGGCAAAGCCACCATTCATAATTCTTTCATACATGTCACTCTTGGTTCATTGCATATCCCGGTACACCACCGGAGGCATTCATATAGAGTCATCTTTTGTTCTAGTATCGAGTTGTAATCATTGAGTTGTAAATAAATAGAAGCGTGATGATCATCATTATTAGAGCATTGTCCCAAGTGAGGAATATTAAAAAAAGAAAGGCCATAAAAAAGGCCCAAAAAATGAGACAAAAAGAGAGAAGGGACAATGTTACTATCCTTTTACCACACTTGTGCTTCAAAGTAGCACCATGATCTTCGTAGTAGAGAGTCTCTCATGTTATCACGTTCATATACTAGTGGGAATTTTTCATTATAGAACTTGGCTTGTATATTCCAACAATGGGCCTGCTCAAGTGCCCTAGGTCTTCGTGAGCAAGCAAGTTGGATGCACACCCACTAGTTTCTTTTGTTGAGCTTTCATACATTTATAGCTCTAGTGCATCCGTTGCATGGCAATCCCTACTCTTTGCATTAACATCAATCGGTGGGCATCTCCATAGCCCATTGATTAGCCTCGTTGATGTGAGACATTCTCCTTTTTTGTCTTCTCCACATAACCCCCCTCATTATATTCTATTCCACCTATAGTCCTATGTCCATGGCTCGCGCTCATATATTGCGTGAAAGTTTATAGGTTTGAGATTAATAAAGTATGAAACAATTGCTTGGCTTGTCATCAGGGTTGTGCATGATGATAACATTCTTGTGTGACGAAAATGAAACATGACTAAACCATATGATTTTGTAGGGATGAACTTTCTTTGGCCATGTTATTTTGAGAAGACATAATTGCTTAGTTAGTATGCTTGAAGTATTATCATTTTTATGTCAATATGTACTTTTGTCTTGAATCTTTCGGATCTGAATATTCATACCACAATTAAGAAGAATTACATTAGAATTATGCCAAGTAGCACTCCGCATCAAAAATTCTGTTTTTATCATTTACCTACTCGAGGACGAGCAGGAATTAAGCTTGGGGATGCTTGATACGTCTCCAACGTATCTATAATTTTTGATTTCTCCATGCTATATTATCTACTGTTTTGGACTATATTGGGCTTTATTTTCCACTTTTATATTATTTTTGGGACTAACCTATTAACCGGAGGCCCAACCCACAATTGCTGTTTTTTGCCTATTTCAGTGTTTCGGAGAAACAGAATATCAAACGGAGTCCAAATGGAATGAAACCTTCGAAAACGTGATTTTCTCATCAGATAAGATCCAGGAGACTTGGACCCTCCTTCAAGAAAGCCACGAGGCGGCCACGAGGGTGGAGGGCACGCCCCCCTGCCTCGTGGGCCCCTCGAAGCTCCACCGACGTACTTCTTCCTCCCATATATATCCACGTATCCCAAACGATCAGGGACGGAGCCAAAAACCTAATTCCACCACCGCAACTTTCTGTATCCACGAGATCCCATCTTGGGGCCTGTTCCAGAGCTCCGTCGGCGGGGGGATCGATCATAGAGGGCTTCTACATCATCATCCAAGCCTCTCCGATGAAGTGTGAGTAGTTTACTTCAGATCTACGGGTCCATAGTTAGTAGCTAAATGGCTTCTTCTCTCTTTTCGGATCTCAATACAATGTTCTCCCCCTCTCTTGTGGAGATCTATTTGATGTAATCTTCTTTTTGCGGTGTTTTTGTTGAGACCGATGAGTTGTGGGTTTATGATCAAGTCTATCTATGAATAATATTTGAATCTTCTCTGAATTCTTTTATGTATGATTGGTTATCTTTGCAAGTCTCTTCGAATTATCAGTTTGGTTTGGCCTACTAGATTGGTTGTTCTTGCCATGGGAGAAGTGCTTAGCTTTGGGTTCGATCTTGCGGTGTCCTTTCCCAGTGACAGAAGGGGCAGCAAGGCATGTATTGTATCGTTGCCATCGAGGATAACAAGATGGGGTTTTTATCATATTGCATGAAACTATCCCTCTACATCATGTCATCTTGCTTAAGGCGTTACTCTGTCTTTAACTTAATACTCTAGATGCATGCTGGATAGCGGTCGATGAGTGGAGTAATAGTAGTAGATGCAGGCAGGAGTCGGTCTACATGTCTCGGACGTGATGCCTATATACATGATCATAGCTAGATATTCTCATAACTATGCTCAATTCTGTCAATTGCTCAACAGTAATTTGTTCACCCGCCGTAGAATACTTATGCTCTTGAGAGAAGCCACTAGTGAAACCTATGGCCCCCGGGTCTCTTTCTCATCATATTAATCTCCATCACTTTACTATTGCTTTGCTTTTACTTTTTACTTTGCATCTCTGTACCAAAAATAACAAAAATATTATTTATCATCTCTATCAGATCTCACTTTCGTAAGTGACCGTGAAGGGATTGACAACCCCTAAGCGCGTTGGTTGCGCTGAGCTATTGTTTTTGTGTACATACAAGGGACTTGTGCGTGGCCTCCTACTGGATTGATACCTTGGTTCTCAAAAACTGAGGGAAATACTTACGCTACTTTGCTGCATCATCCTTTCCTCTTCGGGGAAATCCAACACAGTGCTCAAGAGGTAGCACGGAGCTCCGGAACAGGCCCCAAGATGGGATCTCGTGGATACAGAAAGTTGCGGCAGTGGAATTAGGTTTTTGGCTCCGTATCTGATCATTTGGGGTACGTAGGTATATATAGGAGGAAGGAGTACGTCGGTGGAGCAACAGG
>NC_041390.1:112654995-112741540 GCF_002162155.2 Triticum dicoccoides
GGGGGGTAGGCGCGCCCCCCACCTCGTGGCCTACTCTTTTGTGTCTTGATGTAGGGTCCAAGTCTCCTGGGTCTTGTTCGTTGAGAAAATCACGTTCCCGAAGGTTTCATTCCGTTTGGACTCCGTTTGATATTCCATTTCTTCGAAACCCTAAAACAGGCAAAAAACAACAATTCTGGGCTGGGCCTTCGGTTAATAGGTTAGTACCAAAAATAATATAAAAGTGGATAATAAAGCCCAATAACGTCCAAAACAGTAGATAATATAGCATGGATCAATCAAAAATTATAGATACGTTGGAGATGTATCAAGCATCCCCAAGCTTAATTCCTGCTCGTCCTCAAGTAGGTAAATGATAAAAACAGAATTTTTGATGCGGAGTGCTACTTGGAATAATTTTAATTTAATTCTTCTTAATTGTGGTATGAATATTCAGATCCGAAAGATTCAAGACAAAAGTTTAATATTGCCATAAAAATAATAATACTTCAAGTATACTAACAAAGTAATTATGTCTTCTCAAAATAACATGGCCAAAGAAAGTTATCCCTACAAAATCATATAGTCTGGCTATGCTCCATCTTCACCACACAAAATATTTAAGTCATGCACAACCCTAATGACAAGCCAAGCAATTGTTTCATACTTTTGACATTCTCAAAACTTTTTCAATCTTCACGCAATACATGAGCGTGAGCCATGCACATAGCACTATAGGTGGAATAGAATGGTGGTTGTGGAGAAGACAAAAAGGGAGAAGATAGTCTCACATCAACTAGGCGTATCAATGGGCTATGGAGGTGCCCATCAATAGATATCAATGTGAGTGAGTAGGGATTGCCATGCAACGGATGCACTAGAGCTATAAGTATATGAAAGCTCAAAAAGAAACTAAGTGGGTGTGCATCCAACTTGCTTGCTCATGAAGACCTAGGGCATTTTGAGGAAGCCCATCATTGGAATATACAAGCCAAGTTCTATAATGAAAAATTCCCACTAGTATATGAAAGTGATAACATAGAAGACTCTCTATCATGAATATCATGGTGCTACTTTGAAGCACAAATGTGGTAAAAGGATAGTAACATTGTCCTTTCTCTCTTTTTCTCTCATTTTTTTATTTGGGCTTTTGTCCTTTTTATGGCCTCTTTTTTTATTTTTTATTTTTTTATTTTTCGTCCGGAGTCTCGTCCCGACTTATGGGGGGATCATAGTCTCCATCATCCTTTCCTCTCTGGGACAATGCTCTAATAATGATGATCATCACACTTTTATTTTTCTTACAACTCAACAATTACAACTCGATACTTAGAACAAAATATGACTCTATATTAATGCCTCCGGCGGTGTATCGGGATATGCAGTGAATCAAGAGTGACACGTATGAAAGAATTATGAATGGTGGCTTTGCCACAAATACGATGTCAACTACATGATCATGCTAAGCAATATGACAATGATGGAGTGTGTCATAATAAACGAAACGGTGGAAAGTTGCATGGCAATATATCTTGGAATGGCTATGGAAATGCCATAATAGGTAGGTATGGTGGCTTTTTTGAGGAAAGTATATGGTGGGTGTATGATACCGGCGAAAGGTGCGCGGTATTAGAGAGGCTAGCAAAGGTGGAAGGGTGAGAAAAGTGTGTATAATCCATGGACTCAACATTAGTCATAAAGAATGCATATACTTATTGCAAAAATCTACAAGTTATCAAAGCAAAGTATTACATGCATGCTCCTAGGGGGATAGATTGGTAGGAAAAGACCATCGCTCGTCCCCGACCGCCACTTATAAGGAAGACAATCAAAAAATAAATCATGCTCCGACTTCATCACATAACGGTTCACCATACGTGCATGCTACGGGAATCACAAAATTTAACACAAGTATTTCTCAAATTCACAACTACTCAACTAGCATAACTTTAATATCACCCTCTTCATATCTCAAAACAATTATCAAGTATCAAACTTCTCATAGCATTCAACACACTCATAAGAAAGTTTTATTATTAATCTTGTATACCAAGCATATTAGGATTTTAAGAAAATTACCATGCTATTTAAGACTCTCAAAATAATCTAAGTGAAGCATGAGAGATCAATAGTTTCTATAAAACAAATCCACCACCGTGCTCTAAAAGATATAAGTGAAGTACTAGAGCAAAACTATATAACTCAAAAGATATAAGCGAAGCACATAGAGTATTCTAACAAATTCCAAATCATGTATGGCTCTCTCAAAAGGTGTGTACAGCAAGGATGATTGTGGTAAACTAAAAAGTAAAGACTCAAATTATACAAGACGCTCCAAGCAAAACACATATCATGTGGCGAATAAAAATATAGCTCCAAGTAAAGTTACCGATAGAAGTAGCCGAAAGAGGGGATGCCTTCCGGGGCATCCCCAAGCTTTGGCTTTTAGGTGTCCTTAGATTATATTGGGGGTGCCATGGGAATCCCCAATCTTACGCACTTACCACTCCTTGTTCCATAATCCATCAAATCTTTACCCAAAACTTGAAAACTTCACAACACAAAACTTAAAGTAGAAAATCTTGTGAGCTCCGTTAGCGAAAGAAAACAAAAGACCACTTCAAGGTACTGTAATGAACTCATTATTTATTTATATTGGTGTTATACCTACTGTATTCCAACTTCTCTATGGTTTATAAACTATTTTACTAGCCATAGATTCATCAAAATAAGCAAACAACACACGAAAAACAGAATCTGTCCAAAACAGAATAGTCTGTAGTAATCTGTAGCTAGCGCAAGATCTGGGACCCCAAAAATTCAAAAATAAATTTCTGGACGTGAGGAATTTATCTATTAATCATATTCAAAAATAATTAACTAAATAGCACTTTTCAAATAAAAATGGCAGTAGTTCTTGTGAGCGCTAAAGTTTCTGTTTTTTACAGCAAGTGTAACAAGACTTTCACCAAGTCTTCCCAACGGTTGTACTTGGCACAAGCTCTAATTAAACACAAAAAACACAACCAAAACAGAGGCTAGATAAATTATTTATTACTAAACAGGAGCAAAAAGTAAGGAATAAAGATAAAATTGGGTTGCCTCCCAACAAGCGCTATCGTTTAACGCCCCTAGCTAGGCATAACAAGCAAGGATATATCTAGGTATTGCCATCTTTGGTAGGCAATCAATAAGTGGCCCTCATAATAGATTCATAAGGTAATTTAATATTCTTTCTAGGAAAGTGTTCCATGCCTTTCCTTAATGGAAATTGGAACCTAATATTTCCTTCCTTCATATCAATAATTGCACCAATCGTTCTAAGGAAAGGTCTACCAAGAATAATAGGACATGAAGGATTGCAATCTATGTCAAGAACAATAAAATCTACGGGCACATAATTCCTATTTGCAACAATAAGAACATCATTAATTCTTCACATAAGTTTCTTAATAGTGGAATCCGCAAGGTGCAAGTTTAGAGAGCAATCATCAAAATCACGGAAACCTAACAAATCACACAAAGTCTTTGGAATTGTTGAAACACTAGCACCCCAAATCACATACAGCATAGCATTCATGATCTTTAATTTTAATTTTAATAGTTGTTTCCCACTCATAATAAAGTTTTCTAGGGATATAAACTTCCAATTCAAGTTTTTCTTCATAAGATTGCATCAAGGCATCAACAATATGTTTAGTAAACGCTTTATTTTAACTGTAAGCATGAGGAGAATTTAGCATGAATTGTAACAAGGAAATACAATCAATCAAAGAGCAATTTTCATAGTTAAATTCCTTGAAATCCATAATAGTGGGTTTAGCAACATCTAGGGTTTTAATTTCTTCAATCCCACTTTTATCAATTATAGCATCAAGATCAAACAATTCTGAATTCTTGGAACGCCTTCTAGGTAAAGGTGGATCATATTCAGTCCCATCATTATCAAGATTCATATTGCAAAACAAAGATTTAATAGGGGACACATCAATAACTTTTAGATCTTCATCTTTATTTTCATAGGAACTAGAATAACACGCTCTTATAAAGGCATCTTTCTTAGCACGCATCCTAGCGATTCTTTCTTTGCACTCATCAATGGAAATTCTCATGGCTTTGAGAGACTCATTGATATCATGCTTAGGTGGAATAGATCTAAGTTTCAAAGAATCAACATCAAGAGAAATTCTATCAACGTTCCTAGCCAACTCATCAATCTTAAGTAATTTTTCTTCAATCAAAGCATTAAAATTCTTTTGCGAAGTCTTTAATATTAGATTCAAAATCAGAGGGCATCTTATTATAATTTCCATAAGCATTGTTGTAGGAATTACCATAATTATTAGAGGGATTACTAGGATAAGGCCTAGGGGTGAAATTTCCTCTATACGTGTTGTTACCAAAATTGTTCCAACCAACAAAATTCACATCCATAGATTCATTATTATACTCAATCAAAGTAGCCAAGGGCATATCATTAGGATCAGAAGAAACACTCTTATTAGCAAATAATTTCATAAGTTCATCCATCTTCCCACTCAAAACATTAATTTCTTCTATCGCATGCACCTTTTTATTAGTAGATCTTTCAGTATGCCATTGAGAATAATTAACCATAATATTATCTAGGAGTTCAGTAGCTTCTCCTAAAGTGATTTCCATAAAAGTGCCTCCCGTGGCCGAATCTAAAAGATTTCTAGAAGCAAAATTCAATCCGGCATATTTTTTTTATAATCATCCACAAATTTAAACCATGAGTAGGGAAATTACGTATCATTAGTTTCATTCTCTCCCAAGCTTGTGCAACATGTTCATGATCAAGTTGCTTAAAATTCACAATATCGTTTCTAAGAGAGATGATCTTAGCGGGAGGAAAATACTTAGAGATAAAAGCATCTTTGCACTTATTCCATGAATCAGTACTATTTTTAGGCAAAGACGAAAACCAAGCTTTAGCATGATCTCTAAGTGAAAAAGGAACTAGCTTCAATGTAACAATATCATTATCCACATCTTTCTTATTTTGAATATCACAGAAATCAAAGAAGCTATTTAGATGGGTAGCGGCATCTTCACTAGGAAGGCCAGAAAACGGATCTTTCATGACAAGATTCAGCAAAGCAGTATTAATTTCACAAGATTCAGCATCGGTAAGAGGAGCAATCGGAGTGCTAATAAAATCATTGTTGTTGGTATTGGTGAAGTCACACAATTTAGTATTATCTTGAGCCATCGTGACAAGCAAGCAAACTAACACACAAGCAAACAAAAAACAAGCGGGCAAAAAGAGGTAAATAGAGAAAGAGATGGAGAGAGAGAGGGTGAATAAAATGGCAAGAGTGAAGTGGGGGAGAGGAAAACGAGAGGTAAATGGCAAATAATGTAATGCGGGAGATAAGGGTGTGTGATGGGTACTTGGTATGTTGACTTTTGCGTAGACCTCCTCGGCAACTGTGCCAGAAATCCTTCTTGCTACCTCTTGAGCACTGCGTTGGTTTTCCCCGAAGAGGAAGCGATGATGCAACAAAGTAGCGTAAGTATTTGCCTCAGTTTTTGAGAACCAAGGTATCAATCCAGTAGGAGGCTACGCGCAAGTCCCTCATACCTGCACAAAACAAATAAATCCTCGCAACCAACGCGAATAGGGGTTGTCAATCCCTACACGGCCACTTACGAGAGTGAGATCTGATAGATATGATAAGATAATATTTTTTGTATTTTTGTGATAAAGATGCAAAGTAAAATAAAGGCAAAGTAAAAAGCAAAGGAAATAACTAAGTAGTAGGAGATTAATATGATGAAGATAGACCCGGGGGCGGTTTCACTAGTGGCTTCTCTCGAGAGCATCAGTATTCTACGGTGGGTGAACAAATTACTGTTGAGCAATTGACAGAATTGAGCATAGTTATGAGAATATCTAGGTATGATCATGTATATAGGCATCACGTCCGAGACAAGTAGACCGACTCCTGCCTGCATCTACTACTATTACTCCACTCATCGACCGCTATCCAGCATGCATCTAGAGTATTAAGTTAAAAACAGAGTAACGCCTTAAGCAAGATGACATGATGTAGAGGGATAAACTCATGCAATATGATGAAAACCCCATCTTGTTATCCTCGATGGCAACAATACAATACGTGCCTTGCTGCCCCTACTGTCACTGGGAAAGGACACCACAAGATTGAACCCAAAGCTAAGCACTTCTCCCATTGCAAGAAAGATCAATCTAGTAGGCCAAACCAAACTGATAATTCAAGAGACTTGCAAAGATAACCAATCATACATAAAAGAATTCAGAGAAGATTCAAATATTGTTCATAGATAGACTTGATCATAAACCCACAATTCATCGGTCTCAACAAACACACCGCAAAAAGAAGATTACACCGAATACTTCTCCACAAGAGAGGGGGAGAACATTGTATTGAGATCCAAAAAGAGAGAAGAAGCCATCTAGCTAATAACTATGGACCCGTAGGTCTGAGGTAAACTACTCACACTTCATCGGAGGGGCTATGGTGATGATGTAGAAGCCCTTCGTAATCGATGCCCCCTCCGGCGGAGCTCCGGAACAGGCCCCAAGATGGGATCTCGTGGATACAGAAAGTTTCGACGGTGGAATTAGGTTTTTGGCTCCGTATCTGATAGTTTGGGGGTATGTAGGCATATATAGGAGGAAGGAGTACGTCGATGGAGCAACAGGGGGCCCACGAGGGTGGAGGGCGCGCCTGGGGGGGGGGGGGTAGGCGCGCCCCCCTACCTCGTGGCCTCCTCTTTTGTGTCTTGACGTAGGGTCCAAGTCTCCTGGGCCTTGTTCGTTGAGAAAATCACTTTCCCGAAAGTTTCATTACGCTTGTACTCCGTTTGATATTCCTTTTCTTCGAAACCCTAAAACAGGCAAAAAACAACAATTCTGGGCTGGGCCTCCGGTTAATAGGTTAGTCCCAAAAATAATATAAAAGTGCATAATAAAGCCCAATAATGTCCAAAACAGTAGATAATATAGCATGGAGCAATCAAAAATTGTAGATACGTTGGAGACGTATCATCCATCGGTTTATTTTTCTCTCCACTCTTTATTACAACCAGAACTTTCCTAACGTATACAAATCACGGATCTAACTTCCTTAAATTATGCAAATCAATTGATTTATTTTATTGGTTCAATTTGTCTTAGGAAACAAATAACATATTTTCAGGAAACAAACAATACATGTTAATCTAAATTTCCTAACTTATCTATATCAATCTATTTCTCTTATTAGTGAAATTTGTTTTAGGAAACAAATAACAGACATGTCACAACTTTCCTCCCAATAAATAGTTTCTTAACATTTGCAAACTTTCCTAATCAGACACGTCACAAACGGGCAGGTACTAATATCACGTTACCAAACAATAAAACCCCATTTGCATAGAAATCAGTTCAAAAATCATAACTTTCTTAAATTTTTACCTTTCCTTGATAACAACCAATATTTCCTATGTTTTCCACCTATTGAAGGAAATCACCCTCCATCGATATTAGCATTTTTTGGAACGAGATCACTGTGTTATGAATTTTTTGCGATTCTTTCCAATTGTGACCTGTCCTTCTACTCCGGCTCCTTCTCGCATAAACACCTCCACCACAGCCAGGTGACACCACCCCAGACCTGCTGCCTCTCCACACCTTCTCCGCCACCTCCTTCTCATACTCCATTAACAATCCCTCCGCCACATTTGTCCACGGCGGTGTCGAGGGCATGGCGCAGCAGCGTACCAGCGGTAGAGCAGCGCATAGCAGCAGGAAGCAGCACGCAGCAGGCGAGGCAAGCGGCCGACGGTGGAGGGCAGAGATGCGGCCGGCGTGACTGAGGGGGCGGCCGGCAGAAGATGGCCACGACTAGAGGCGGCGCGAGCCAGGGGCGCGACAACGGGGCGAGCGAAGGGATATGTGGCAGCAGACGGGGCGAGCGCAACCATCGAGAGTGTGGCGCACGGCCAGGGTGTGTGTCGCACGGGGCACATTGGTGCGGTGGCTGCGGCGAGCGCGACGGAAGCGGCGGGCGCGACCGACGCGGTGTAGCACGGGCGTGGGCATGGAGAGGGAGTGGCCCCGCGGGCGCGGAAGAAGAGCGGCAGGCTCGGGCATGGGTGTGCATAGGAGCGGGCATGTGCCACGGGGTCAATCCGAGAAGCTCGGTGGCTACCCCTGCAATGGCCATGGCGGACGGCGGTTGTCGGCCACGGCGAAATACCTAACGAGAGCAAACGAGAGGAGAAATAGGGGAAAGGCAAGAGGATATCATGGCGGTGTCAATGGCGCCCTAGGGGAAGACATGGGAGCTCGGGGCGGCGCAGATCAAACGACAATGTCGCGGTGGACCAAGGTTGAGGAAGACGGCAGCGACGTCGATGCGGGGGTGCTGGACTTGATCTCGTTGGCGCAGACGAAGTAGCGAAGGCGTTCGGAGCTCCTCGACAAGGTCCTAGCCCGCAGGGAGGGCAGTGGCCGTGTGGATGGGCTCGGTCATGGTGGCCGTGGCGTCTGACTTCGTCCAGATTGACGGGATCGAGCGAGCAAGGAGGAGAATTGGATTTGGGAGGGGGCGCCGAGGAGGAGTGAGGCCATGGGGGTAGAGAAGGTAGGGCGACATCCTTATCCATTCCCCTTCGATGCCAGCGAGGTGGTCGAGTGGGAGCCCGGCTCTGTAGCGACGCGGCTCGGGGAATAGGAGAAGACGACCGCGCGGGGACTGGACCGCTTAGCCGGTTCGGTGGAAAGGCCTGGGTCGCAAGGCCCAGGAGAGAGGGAGAGGGGAAGAGAGAGTGAGGAAGAGGGAGGAAGAGGGTGTGTGTGTGTGAGAATTTGATGATAAAAAAGGCCGTCAATGTCACTTAATATGTATGAGAATATTAAATGTAATATTAACATAATTGATATTGAACTCTTAAAGTTAATGTGGCCCCGTTGCAACGCACATGCATTCTTCTAGTCCTAGTAGGACTCCACACTTTGGGCGCGCCCTATGAGGGCCGGCCTCCTCCTTCCTCCATCCTTTATATATGTGGCCAGGGGGCACCCTATAGACACACAAGTTGATCATTGATCCCTTAGCCATGTACGGTGCCCTCTCCACCATAATCCACCTCGGTCATATCATTGTAGTGCTTAGGCGAAGCCCTGCGACGGTAGCATCATCATCACCGTCATCACGTCGTCGTGCTGACGAAGCTCTCCCTCGACACTCAGCTGGATCGAGAGTTCATGGGACGTCACCGAGCCGAACGTGTGTAGATCGCGGAGGTGTCATACTTTCGGTACTAGGATCAGTCGATTGTGAAGACGTACGACTACATCAACCGCGTTGTCATAACGCTTCCACTTACGGTCCACGAGGGTACGTGGATGATACGTCTCCCCATGCTATATTATCTACTGTTTTGGACATTATTGGGCTTTATTATCCACTTTTATATTATTTTTGAGACTAACCTATTAACCGAAGGCCCAACCCAGAATTGCTGTTTTTGCCTGTTTTAGGGTTTTGAAGAAAAGGAATATCAAACGGAATGAAACCTTCGGGAACGTGATTTTCTCAACAAACAAGACCCATGAGACTTGGACCCTACGCCAAGACACAAAAGAGGAGGCCATGAGGTAGGGGGCGCGCCCTCCACCCTCGTGGGCCCCCTGTTGCTCCACCGACGTACTCCTTCCTCCTATATATACCTACGTACCCCCAAACGGTCAGATACGGAGCCAAAAACCTAATTCCACCGCCGCAACTTTCTGTATCCATGAGATCCCATCTTGGGGCCTATTCCGGAGCTCCGCCGGAGGGGGCATCGATCACGGAGGGCTTCTACATCATCATCATAGCCCCTCCGATGAAGTGTGAGTAGTTTACCTCAGACCTAGGGGTCCATAGTTATTAGCTAGATGGCTCCTTCTCTCTTTTTGGATCTCAATACAATGTTCTCCCCCTCTCTTGTGGAGAACTATTCGATGTAATCTTATTTTTGCGGTGTGTTTGTTGAGATCGATGAATTATGGGTTTATGATCAAGTCTATCTATGAACAATATTTGAATCTTCTCTGAATTCTTTTATGTATGATTGGTTATCTTTGCAAGTCTCTTCAAATTATCAGTTTGGTTTGGCCTACTAGATTGATCTTTCTTACAATGGGAGAAATGCTTAGCTTTGGGTTCAATCTTGTGGTGTCCTTTCCCAGTGACAGTAGGGGCAACAAGGCACATATTGTATTGTTGCCATCGAGGATAACAAGATGGGCTTTTCATCATATTGCATGAGTTTATCCCTCTACATCATGTCATCTTGCTTAAGGTGTTACTCTGTTTTTAACTTAATACTCTAGATGCATGCTGGATAGCGGTCTATGAGTGGAGTAATAGTAGTAGATGCAGGCAGGAGTCGGTCTACTTGTCTCGGACGTGATAACTATATACATGATCATACCTAGACATTCTCATAACTATGCTCAATTCTGTCAATTGCTCAACAGTAATTGGTTCACCCACCGTAGAATACTGATGCTCTTGAGAGAAGCCACTAGTGAAACCTATGGCCCCCGGGTCTATCCTTATCATATTAATCTCCTACTACTTAGTTATTTCCTTTGCTTTTTTACTTTGCCTTTATTTTACTTTGCATATTTATCACAAAAAAACCAAAAATATTATCTTATCATATCTATCAGATCTCACTCTCGTAAGTGGTCGTGTAGGGATTGACAACCCCTATTCGTGTCGGTTGCGAGGATTTATTTGTTTTGTGCAGGTACGAGGGACTCGCGCGTAGCCTCCTACTGGATTGATACCTTGGTTCTCAAAAACTGAGGGAAATACTTACGCTACTTTGCTACATCATCCCTTCCTCTTCGGGGAAAACCAACGCAGTACTCAAGAGGTAGCAAGAAGGATTTCTGGCGCCATTGCCAGGGAGGTCTACGCAAAAGTCAACATACCAAGTACCCATCACACACCCTTATCTCCCGCATTACATTATTTGCCATTTGCCTCTCGTTTTCCTCTCCCCCACTTCACCCTTGCCGTTTTATTCGCCCTCTCTCTCTCCATCTCTTTCTCTATTTGCCTCTTTTTGCTCGCTTGTTTTTTGTTTGCTTGAGTGTTAGTTGGCTTGCTTGTCACGATGGCTCAAGATAATACTAAATTGTGTGACTTCACCAATACCAACAACAATGATTTTATTAGCACTCCAATTGCTCCTCTTACCAATGCTGAATCTTGTGAAATTAATACTGCTTTGCTGAATCTTGTCATGAAAGATCCGTTTTCCGGCCTTCCTAGTGAAGATGTCGCTACCCATCTAAATAGCTTCGTTGATTTGTGTGATATGCAAAAGAAGAAAGATGTGGATAATGATATTGTTAAATTGAATCGATTTCCTTTTTCACTTAGAGATCGTGCTAAAGTTTGGTTTTCGTCTTTGCCTAAAAATAGTTTTGATTCATGGAATAAGTGCAAAGATGCTTTTATCTCTAAGTATTTTCCTCCCGCTAAGATCATCTCTCTTAGAAACGATATTATGAATTTTAAGCAACTTGATCATGAACATGTTGCACAAGTTTGGGAGAGAATGAAACTAATGATACGTAATTGCCCTACTCATGGTTTAAATTTGTGGATGATTATACAAAAATTTTATGACGGATTGAATTTTGCTTCTAGAAATCTTTTAGATTCGGCCGCGGGAGGCACTTTTATGGAAATCACTTTAGGAGAAGCTACTAAACTCCTAGATAATATTATGGTTAATTATTCTCAATGGCATACTGAAAGATCTACTGATGAAAAGGTGCATGCGATAGAAGAAATTAATGTTTTGAGTGGAAAGATGGATGAACTTATGAAATTATTTGCTAATAAGAGTGTTTCTTCTGATCCTAATGATATGCCCTTGTCTACTTTGATTGAGAATAATAATGAATCTATGGATGTGAATTTTGTTGGTAGGAACAATTTTGGTAACAACGCGTATAGAGGAAATTTCAACCCTAGGCTTTATCCTAGTAATCCCTCTAATAATTATGGTAATTCCTACAACAATTCTTATGGAAATTATAATAAGATGCCCTCTGATTTTGAATCTAATATTAAAGAATTTATTACTTCGCAAAATAATTTAATTGCTTTGATTGAAGAAAAATTGCTTAAGATTGATGAGTTGGCTAGGAATGTTGATAGAATTTCTCTTGATGTTGATTCTTTGAAACTTAGATCTATTCCACCTAAGCATGATATCAATGAGTCTCTCAAATCCATGAGAATTTCCATTGATGAGTGCAAAGAAAGAACCGCCAGGATGCGTGCTAAGAAAGATGCCTTTATAAGAGCGTGTTCTTCTAGTTCCTATGAAAATAAAGATGAAGATCTAAAAGTTATTGATGTGTCCCCTATTAAATCTTTGTTTTGAAATATGAATCTTGATAATGATGGGACTGAATATGATCCACCTTTACCTAGAAGACGTTCCAAGAATTCGGAATTTTTTGATCTTGATGCTAAAATTGATAAAAGTGGGATTGAAGAAATTAAAACCCTAGATGTTGCTAAACCCACTATTATGGATTTCAAGGAATTTAACTATGAAAATTGCTCTTTGATTGATTGTATTTCCTTGTTGCAATCCGTGCTAAATTCTCCTCATGCTTATAGTCAAAATAAAGCGTTTACTAAACATATCGTTGATGCCTTGATGCAATCTTACGAAGAAAAACTTGAATTGGAAGTTTCTATCCCTAGAAAGCTTTATGATGAGTGGGAACCAACTATTAAAATTAAAATTAAAGATCATGAATGCTATGCTTTATGTGATTTGGGTGCTAGTGTTTTCACGATTCCAAAGACTTTATGTGATTTGTTATGTTTCCGTGATTTTGATGATTGCTCTTCAAACTTGTATCTTGCGGATTCCACTATTAAGAAACATATGGGAAGAATTAATGATGTTCTTATTGTTGCAAATAGGAATTATGTGCCCATAGATTTTATTGTTATTGACATAGATTGCAATCCTTCATGTCCTATTATTCTTGGTAGACCTTTCCTTAGAACGATTGGTGCAATTATTGATATGAAGGAAGGAAATATTAGATTCCAATTTCCATTAAGGACAGGCATGGAACACTTTCCTAGAAAGAAAATTAAATTACCTTATGAATCTATTATGAGAGCCACTTATGGATTGCCTACCAAAGATGGCAATACCTAGATCTATCCTTGCTTGTTATGCCTACCTAGGGCCGTTAAACAATATCGCTTGTTGGGAGGCAACCCAATTTTATTTTTATCCCTTGCTTTTTGCTCATGTTTAGTAATAAATAATTTATCTAGACTATGTTTTGGTTGTGTTTTTGTGTTTAATTAGTGTTTGTGCCAAGTAGAACCGTTGGGAAGACTTGGGGAAAGTCTTGTTACACTTGCTGTAAAAAACAGAAACTTTAGCGCTCACGAGAACTGCTGCCATTTTTATTTAAAAAGTTCTATTTAGTTAATTCTTTTTGAATATGATTAAGATATAAATTCCACACGTCAAGCAATTTATTTTTGAATTTTTGGGGTTCCATAAGTTGCTCTAGCTACAGATTACTACAGACTGTTCTGTTTTTGACAGATTCTGTTTTTCATGTGTTGTTTGCTTACTTTGCTGAATCTATGGCTAGTAAAATAGTTTATAAACCATAGAGAAGTTGGAATACAGTAGGTATAACACCAATATAAATAAATAATGAGTTAATTACAGTACCTTGCAGTGGTCTTTTGTTTTCTTTCGCTAACGGAGCTCACGAGATTTTCTACTTTGAGTTTTGTGTTGTGAAGTTTTCAAGTTTTGGGTAAAGATTTGATGGATTATGGAACAAGGAGTGGCAAGAGCCTAATCTTGGGGATTCCCATGGCACCCCCAAGATAATCTAAGGACACCTAAAAGCCATAGCTTGGGGATGCCCCGGAAGGCATCCCCTCTTTCGTCTACTTCTATCGGTAACTTTACTTGGAGCTATATTTTTATTCGCCACATGATATGTGTTTTGCTTGGAGCATCTTGAATGATTTGAGTCTTTACTTTTTAGTTTACCACAATCATCCTTGCTGTACACACCTTTTGAGAGAGCCATACATGATTTGGAATTTGTTAGAATACTCTATGTGCTTCGCTTATATCTTTTGAGTTATATAGTTTTGCTCTAGTACTTCACTTATATCTTTTAGAGCACGGTGGTGGATTTGTTTTATAGAAACTATTGATCTCTCATGCTTCACTTAGATTATTTTGAGAGTCTTAAATAGCATGGTAATTTGCTTAAAATCCTAATATGCTTGGTATACAAGATTAATAATAAAACTTTCTTATGAGTGTGTTGAATACTATGAGAAGTTTGATGCTTGATAATTGTTTTGAGATATGAAGATGGTGATATTAAATTTGTGCTAGTTGAGTAGTTGTGAATTTGAGAAATACTTGTGTTAAAGTTTGTGATTCCCGTAGCATGCACGTATGGTGAACCGTTATGTGATGAAGTCGGAGCATGATTTATTTTTTGATTGTCTTCCTTATGAGTGGCGGTCGAGGACGAGCGATGGTCTTTTCCTACCAATCTATCACCCTAGGAGCATGCGCGTAATACTTTGCTTTGATAACTTGTAGATTTTTGCAATAAGTATATGAGTTCTTTATGACTAATGTTGAGTCCATGGATTATACGCACTTTTCTCACCCTTCCACATTTGCTAGCTTCTCTAATACCGCGCACCTTTCGCCGGTATCATACACCCACCATATACCTTCCTCAAAACTGCCACCATACCTACCTATTATGCCATTCCCATAGCCATTCCGAGATATATTGCCATGCAACTTTCCACCGTTCCGTTTGTTATGACACACTCCATCATTGTCATATTGATTAGCATGATCATGTAGTTGACATTGTATTTGTGGCAAAGCCACCATTCATAATTCTTTCATACGTGTCACTCTTGATTCATTGCATATCCCGGTACACCGCCGGAGGCATTCATATAGAGTCATATTTTGTTCTAAGTATCGAGTTGTAATTGTTGAGTTGTAAGAAAAATAAAAGTGTGATGATCATCATTATTAGAGCATTGTCCCAGTGAGGAAAGGATGATGGAGACTATGATTCCCCCACAAGTCGGAATGAGACTCCGGACGGAAAAAAGAGGCCATAAAAAAGGAGAAAAGGCCCAAATAAAAAAATGAGAGAAAAAGAGAGAAGGGACAATGTTACTATCCTTTTACCACACTTGTGCTTCAAAGTAGCACCATGATATTCATGATAGAGAGTCTCCTATGTTATCACTTTCATATACTAGTGAGAATTTTTCATTATAGAACTTGGCTTGTATATTCCAATGATGAGCTTCCTCAAAGTGCCCTAGGTCTTCATGAGCAAGCAAGTTGGATGCACACCCACTTAGTTTCTTTTTGAGCTTTCATATACTTATAGCTCTAGTGCATCCGTTGCATGGCAATCCCTACTCACTCACATTGATATCTATTGATGGGCATCAACATAGCCCGTTGATACGCCTTGTTGATGTGAGACTATCTTCTCCCTTTTTGTCTTCTCCACAACCACCATTCTATTCCACCTATAAGTGCTATGTCCATGCCTCACGCTCATGTATTGCGTGAAGATTGAAAAAGTTAGAGAACACCAAAAGTATGAAACAATTGCTTGGCTAGTCATCGGGGTTGTGCATGATTTAAATATTTTGTGTGGTGAAGATGGAGCATAGCCAGACTATATGATTTTGTAGGGATAACTTTCTTTGGCCATGCTATTTTGAGAAGACATAATTGCTTTGTTAGTATGCTTGAGGTATTATTATTTTATGTCAATATTAAACTTTTGTCTTGAACCTTTAGGATATGAATATTCATACCACAATTAAGAAGAATTACATTAAAATTATGCCAAGTAGCACTCCGCATCAAAAATTCTGTTTTTATCATTTACCTACTCGAGGACGAGCAGGAATTAAGCTTGGGGATGCTTGATATGTCTCTAACGTATCTATAATTTTTGATTGCTCCATGCTATATTATCTACTGTTTTGGACATTATTGGGCTTTATTATCCACTTTTATATTATTTTTGGGACTAATCTATTAACTGGAGGCCCAGCCCAGAATTGCTGTTTTTTGCCTATTTTAGGGTTTCGAAGAAAAGGAATATCAAACGGAGTCCAAACGGAATGAAACCTTCAGGAACGTGATTTTCTCAACGAACAAGACCCAGGAGACTTGGACCCTACGTGAAGACACAAAAGAGGAGGCCACGAGGTAGGGGGTGCGCCTACCCCCCCCCCAGGCGCGCCCTCCACCCTTGTGTGTCCCTTGTTGCTCCACGGACGTACTCCTTCCTCCTATATATACCTACGTACCCCCAAACAATCAGATACGGAGCCAAAAACCTAATTCCACCGCCGCAACTTTCTGTATCCACGAGATCCCATCTTGGAGCCTGTTCCGGAGCTCCGCCGGAGGGGGCATCGATCATGGAGGGCTTCTACATCATCACCATAGCCGCTCCGATGAAGTGTGAGTAGTTTACCTCAGACCTACAGGTCCATAGTTATTAGCTAGATGGCTTCTTCTCTCTTTTTGGATCTCAATACAATATTGTCCCCCTCTCTTGTGGAGAACTATTCGATGTAATCTTCTTTTTGCGGTGTGTTTGTTGAGACCGATGAATTGTGGGTTTATGATCAAGTCTATCTATGAACAATATTTGAATCTTCTCTGAATTCTTTTATGTATGATTGGTTATCTTTGCAAGTCTCTTCGAATTATCAGTTTGGTTTGGCCTACTAGATTGATCTTTCTTGCAATGGGAGAAGTGCTTAGCTTTGGGTTCAATCTTGCGTTGTCCTTTCCCAGTGACAGTAGGGGCAGTGTTGGGGATATTACTGTTGGGCGTAAAGCGGTCTATCTGGGCCGGGTTAACTTCGTCAGTAGTTAAGTATGTTAAAGCCCAAGAAGGCAGATGAGGGCTCAAGACCCATGGTCGGTTCAAGGCCTGTAGCCGTAAACCGGCATTGATAGTTAACTTGTATTATAAGTTAGGAATAAGTACAGACCAAACCGGACACATCTATGAGCCGGTATTGGGACTCTATGAACCGACGGGCGTCACCCGTGTATATAAGGGGACGACTCGGCGGCGGTTCAAAGAAGAACAGACAACAACTCGAGACATAGGCGAAGCTTGTTTGCTCCCTAGTCATCGAAACCCCATCAATTCCATCACAACTAGACATAGGCTTTTACCTTCATTGAAGGGGCCGAACTAGTATAAACTCTCTTGCGTCCTTGTGTCCGCTTTAACCCCTTCAAGCTAACCCGTCGCGATGGCTCCACGACTAAGTCCTTTCTCTAGGACATCTTCCATGACAAAACCACGACAGCTGGCGCCCACCGTGGGGCTATCGCACGATGGTTTCCGGTTCTTGGAGGGCCGCTTTGAAGGACTCGAGGGCTACGCTGTAGGCCGGATGACTAAGAGTCGTCGCGGCAAGCTCTACATCGACGATGCAGGCTGGGGCCCCGAGGCTGGCTCAATTGAGTACAGGTACCGGGTCCCCTTTGGTAGCATTCACGTTTTGATTGGCAAGATCGGTGAACCGGGCCCTCAGCCAGACATCTGCACCGACCTCGTCGAGACGGCTCAGCGTGCGCAATCCGCCCGGGTTAAACCGGCCATGAAGCGTGCCTTCGTGGGAGTCATCCATGGAGGAAGTTATGAGGACGGATCGGAGTTTCGCGGGGCGACTGTATTTTGTTCCGGTGATGAATCTTCGACCGGAGAAACCGAATCTCTTTATCAGCTACTACTCCATTATCCATTGCAAGATCTATCATCGGTTGCAAAAGTTGCTCAGGCTGATTAAAAAAAAGGAGCAACTGCTTTGTCCATCATTGGAAAGAAAGAGGAGAGAAAGACAGCATAACAGCCATGCATGGCACATCTACACTGATATTTGGTTCGATCAAATTCTAGCCTGCGCACGGATCATTTGTCGTCTGGATAAATTAGGTGATATTCATCCGAGTCTACTTTTAACACATATTGTTTTTTGTCAAAAAACAATCTATTTTTTCTGCAATGTTTTTATGCAGGATGATTATTTATGACAAATGTATTGTTATACCGCGGACATGGAGCGTGTGCCGGCATAGTTTTGCAGTGGCTTTCTTCCGGGTCATGTTGCTCGACGGATACACATGCAAATCGCCGCCCCCGCTGTTCGGTTTACATCCGTCCACGCATGCGGCCGACTCATTGTCCGTGCCGGTTTACAAACATCACAGCCGACTCACCCGTCCGCACCGGTCTACCACACTGTGGTCGGTTCACCCATGATTAATTTCAGCTTCATACAGTTATCATCAACTTCATGGCGGGTTATTTCCGGCCTAAACACATCAGGTGACACCCATATGAAATATATTTGATTAGCACATATTATTTTTATCAAAGAGCAGTTTATCTTTGCCTTGGTCTGCAATATTGTTTATGCAGGGCAATTGTTCATTACAAATGAGGCGTTATGTTATGGGCACGGAGCACGCGCTAGCAACATTCTGCACTGGTGTTTCGTTCGTGTCCTACCACCTGGTGAATGAACGTGAGAAGGTCGCCGTCCCCGTGGCCCGGTTTACATTAGCTTGCCAGGACCACGCCCGCGATTAACTCGCCCATCCGAGCCGGTTTACGACACCGGTGCCGATCTTCCCCCTCCGCACCAGTTTACAATGCCGTGGCCGACTCATCTGTCCGAGCTGCCTCTGATGTTGTGGTCGTCCTTGTCGTCCGTCTCTCGCGGCCTGGTCTACATCAACATATCGGGCCGCACCTGTCTGCATGAGCTGTTTATTGAGTATGAGCAAGTCACAGCTTGGGTAGCCCGGTTTTTCTTTCAACAAAATGGAGGTAAATCATCATATACTATCAACCGCCGTCTGCACTGGGTGGTTCAATGGGCAGGCGCACAAATCGCCGCCACTACAGTTTGGTTAACTTCAAATCACCAGTTGGAAGGAACCATTGGCCGAGTTGCTAATACAGCTCATATGGGATCATTTACAACCTGCCGCAGTCACTTCAACCTTCTATGGATTTGCATCATGCTATCAACGCCAATGATATACAAGTTATACCGGTTTATATCATAGTCAAATATGGAGAATCTCAAACCAACTCCTCGAGTCACCTTGAGACTTGGGGGCTACAATGATATGACTTAGCAAACGTTACCGGTTTTCAGTGAAGTCAAGAACCCCAATACGTTGGAGGGAAAGATAACCCAGTCCCGGATTCACATCGTGCTGTCAGAAGATTTCCGGATTAGAAAGTATATGACAGTTACAAAATCCCGACTCAATGAAGAAGATCCGGGTCATCAGAAAGGATTCCGGTTTAAAATCCGGCTCAAGGGAAGTCAGTCTCACTGAAGCTCTCAAATATCTGGTTTACAATCCGGTTCAAGAGAAATTTATTCTCCCACAAAGCTCTGAAGCGCTCAAATCCGGTTTAAGAATTTCCGGTTCAAAAAGGAATTAACTTCTCGCAAGTTCGAGTTTAAAGGCCGTCAGAAAATTTCCGGCTAAAAATGAAGATTCCGGTTTAAAATCCGGTTCAAGGGAAAGATGTCTCCCATAAAGCTTTGAAGGTCTCCATATCTGGTTTAAGATCCCGGTTCAAGAAGAATTTATCTCTTGCAAAAAGTTAAAAATTGCCAAAGAGGACCTGCTGCCATGATGCGCGGTTCAAACATGGGTATCCCGCCTTACTATACCTGAGCCATTGGCTATACTTATGTACATATTACGACAATGTATATATTATGATTGAATATAATAAACCGGAACCTCAGCTAAAGCGGGGTATATGTTCTTTTACATCATGTGAGGTTACACGGAGTTGCTCTAAAGCGGCCTCCTGTTTACCCCTTGAGTTCGCTTTGCTAAAAGCATCGTGTTATATCACTTGGAGGATTGATCGTGTCCGAACCAATACCATGCCTCTTGATAGGCGAGAGCCACCAGATCACTTGGGGACTTGGTCATGTCTGAACCAGTCATGCCTCTTGATCGGCCTAAGGCCACAGAATCACTTGGGGGCTTGGTCGAACCCGAACCATGACCACGCCATTTGGTCGGCATAAATGCCACAGAATCACTTGGGGACCTGACTGACTAGAACCATAGTTACACCTAACGGGAGCTTGGTCGTGTTTGGCCATGGTAATGCCATTTGATCAGCTTAATAAAACCTTTTTTGGCAACGTTTTGTCATTGCACTTGATTTACACTTTTCTTTGAAGGGGGGTTTTTTATTGCGTTTTTTTAAACCGACAAAAGTTTTTTAACCAATCAATTGACGGAACACAGTTCACGTCAATCCGGAGACTATTTGCCCGGTTTGATCCTTGTTGTTAACATCCTCTTATGGAGTAACACGGTGTTTATCACAACCCGACACGGTTTTATTATAAACCGGCACAATATGGAAGGAGTTATCAGTACTCAAGATTTGGGTTATCACCCTTACTACAAAAAGTTGGTAAAATCAACGATGTGATTCAATGTCACAGGTATGATATATTTCATATTTGATTATTCTTAAGTACAGCCTTGGTTATAAACCCGGGTTATATGTTGGGTATTATGACCCGTCCGGCGGTAAACCGCCAGGACACTTTAAACTTGTTGTATGCAGAAACAGGTTTGTTAAATCGGCCTGGCTTTGGACAATAAGTCACCAGTATATATTTGGATTGCGCCATTGGAATCATGCGCTTATAAATCATTGGGTTATATTATTCAAATAGCCAAACTTGGCTGAAATTTCATTATGATGTTGAATGAATAAGGTTTTCATACCGGATTATATTATCTTGAATAGCCAACATGGCTGGATTTTTATTATTAAGGTTTTCAAAAGTCGCTATAGCACAATGTCTACTCTTTTATCAAAGGATATGATTTATTCTACAATGGAAGGAATAGTCCCGAGTCGCTGCAGGCTTACAACCCGACACTTGGGGGCTACATTATTCAAATTGAGATTACATGCAAGTCTCACGTTGCTGCAAGCATGCACCATGACACTTGGGGGCTAATGCAAAGTCATTTTTACTAGTCTTATTGAAGACCCGACTCATCATATTATAATGAGCCGGCCCTTGGGGGCTACCAATTGCTCCTGTCAACAATTCAAGGAGCTGTTATCTCCTCCAACAGTGTGGGTTTGCAAAACTCCGCTTCAAGGTTGGCCAAGCCAACTTCACACTCAACGATGGCAGAAAGTGTTTTGGAAAGTTCATTACCACAGGAAGAACAAGTTATGCACGAAGGCATATCAACATCAAAGGTATCAGCTAGCCTATTACAAGGCAACATGGTGCCCATAATAATTGTTTTTCACAAAGGAGAGGCAGTTTTTAAACCGGCTTCCGGTTCAAGCTTGGCCACCAGCCTGGCCTGATGGTTCTGGGTCATCCTGCGCCGCTTCAGCTTCCGTTTCTCTACCCAGTGGCTGGAAATCCACAGTTGTCCAATCGATTCCCATTAATGCTTGAAAAACAGCTTCATCATGGATCAGCAATGACGGGTCAATATCGGGAGCGTAAGTATGCTTACGGATTGGAGGGATCAGATTTTCTGATTCATGGATTGGTACAGCTATTCGCTTGTTCTGACTGTCATATTGTGCTTGATAATGAGACAAGTCTGCTTCCTCAGCCAACTGATAGGCTAGCGGACGTACCTCCCGGTTTATTGCTCGCAGATCCGCTTCACCAAATTCTGACCCGTCTTCCTTCAAGCTGGGATAGCCCTGAGCCGCTTCAATAGGATCAAAATCCGGCACCCAGGCTTTTGCCCGGATTAAGGCATTGATTGCACCGGTTCGAGCAGCAGATTTGTTCAGCTCTTCAACCCGGGCAGGAAGCACCGACAGTTTCATCAGAGTATCTTGAATCAAAGTGGGCGTCGATTTGTTATGAGACGCAGTACAGATGATCTGCTGGGCACCAGTATACAATTGTTCAACCAATGTATAGGCGGCTTTCAATTTCTTCCGCACATCTGACCCTAAGTGACCAATGCGTGTCCCTGAAATGCCATCAAGGGTTAATAAACCGGCGACTCTGTAAGAAGGCAGAGCCAATTCAGAAGGCAAGCTGGCTTACCAAAGATAGTAGTGGTCATGGCATGAACGTGCCGCTTTATGCTTGTCAGTTCATCTGTCACTGGTTTTAATGCAGCCTCGGCATCCTCTGCTCGTTTGATCAAAGCGGACTTTTCAGTGGCCCAATCCGCCCGTTTCTTCTTGAAGTTCTCCTTAAGTTGTTCCATGGCGCTTAAAGCACTGGCCAATTCCTCTTTTGCTTTGGAGGTTTTAGCCTGTTGGGTTTTCAGGTTTTCTTGAAGATCGATGACTTGGTTTTCTTTCATCTTCAGCTCCGCCTGCATGCATACAGATATATGTTTCAACAAATCGGTAGAAGGATTCAAGTACCAACCACATAACAAGTTATGCGCTTAGCACTTGGGGGCTAATGCATATTCGATCTTCATCTTTCAATTGTTTACAAAGTCCCAAGATCAATACAAGCATTCAACTTGGCACTTGGGGGCTAATGGCTATTTGATCATATATATTCTGATGCGGCAGTTTCAATTACTTAAAGTACCGGTTTAACTACGCTAAGTTGAACCGGCCCTTGGGGGCTACATCAGCAAATTTCAAAGCATCAAGATTTATATTATTAAGTCCCGGTTTGAAAGAATATTTCAAACCGGCCCGTGGGGGCTAGGAGAGTCAGCAAGAATGGAAGCATACAAGCAGGAAGGAGCATATGGAAGTTACCTTATATTTATCTTTCATCATATTAACCAGACCGGCTTCATAGTCACGGCTGGTATACAGCCGGTTCAGATAGCCGGAATGGATATCTTGGGCGTTCAGAGCAACGTAAGTCGTCAGATCAGCGTTCCACTTGCCTTTGCCAAAAGTAGCAAATTCTTCCTTGGCAGAATGTTTGGATAAAGCAACAGGATTGCTTGGCTCAGTATGGCCAGTGCCAGTAATGACAACCTCATCATCCTTGGTACCGCCGGTTTGCACTGGAGCTGTTGGCTTGTCAGTAGGTTTTGCTAGACCGGTGGAGCTTTCAATCCGGATGGAACCTGTGGGCTGATGGATAGGACCTGAGGTATCAGTAGGTCTCTCATCAGCAATAAGATCATCATCTGGCTGCGGTGGATCATTGGGAATATCCTCAGGAATAGCCGCTTCAGCATTGGGTGTCTTGTCTGCTTCAAGAACGACATCCTTTTCGGCCGCTTTGTCCAGGCTGGCTTTCTTGCTTGGCCTAGGTTTGGCCCTGAGAAGAATAATAAAATCAAATACAACATATGTTCTAAGGCAATGTACTGCAAACATCACAATAAGTATAGCTTACCCAAGCACCATTTTGAGCGGTGGGAGCTGAGTAGCCGATGACTCACCAGAAGATGAGTTGGAAGTAACCTGGTAATCGGAGTCAGATGGATTAAGAGGTTGACGAAAGCAGCCCGATTTAGGACAAGCACTGACAAGCAAATTAGAGACCTCGGAATGGCGTTTCCGAACCGGACTGTTCGGTAAACCGGCGGAGGTAACTACCTGGCCGCTGTGCCGGGTGGTGCGGCGAGCTTCGTGTTGTTGGGTCTTCATAAGAAGTTTAGGATCCAAATAAGCAAGAGGATGAGAAAATTTAACTTTCCGGTTTGCCTGACGGATTTTTTGTGAAGGCAAAGTTTCTGAATCGGAAGAGAGAATAATTACCTCTGCAACATCCGCGTGGCTGGCTTCGGCATCATCCTGACAAATATCATCATCAATAAGACGCATGAAAAATAAACCAAGTGAGTCAAGCTCTACCTCAAAGTCCGGATTATCCACCTCATCATCAGGGGCCGGATTAGAAGATGCAGTGGTTCTTTTCCTGTGGGCAGCCTTCTTCACAGCTTTAGTCTTTTGTCGGGTTGCTCTTTCCGGTTTGTCTGGTTTTTCTGGTTTCTCCTGCGGCAGTTTTTTGCTCCAAAACGGATCATCGCCCTGATTATGCAGACACTGATATTAAAAACAATGACCAGACATATCAATAACAGATTCAGCAAAGAGAAAAATCAAAGTCTTACAGCTGGCGGTTTGTTGGTGGCACAGAAGGGAAGCAGGCCGGTTCTAGCGCAGACGTGTTCCAGTTCATTCAGTATCTTATGCACAGCCTCTGTGATTTCTTCACCGGAGAGCTGGAGTTTTGAATGTCGCAGTGGGTCATCAACACTGTCAGTATACTCGCACATCAAACCGGAGCGCTGACTAAGGGGCAGTATGCTCCATGATATCCAACAGCGAGCGAGATCAACTCCTGTTAAACCGTTGGCCATAAACGCTCTGAGCTTTGACAACTGGGGAGCATATTTGCTTCTCTCTTGGGCAGTCAATCTTTGAGGAAAAGGGTGTGTATTGCTAAGCCACTCCGGACGAAAGCCAGGCAAGGGATTCTCACCAGTAGGGGAGGTGTCTTTGCAGTAGAACCATGTCTGATTCCACTCCTTGGGGTGACTGTGCAGCTTGGCGTGAGGGTATGTGACCTCTTTCCTTTTCTGAATCGCCACGCCACCCAACTCCATATTGGAGCCGTCAGTAAACTCAGTATGGCGGTTTAGATGGAAAAGATCTTTGAACAATTCCACTGTGGGCTCCTCTTGAAAGAACGCTTCATAGAGCACTTGGAAGTGACACATATTTGTAACAGAGTTGGGGCCAGTATCTTGTGGATGGAGCTGGAAATGGGCTAAAACATCCCGGTAAAATTTAGAACCGGGCGGCTTAAAGCCCTGGGCTAAGTGATCTACGAAAACAACAACCTCTCCTTCTCGAGGTGTGGGAGGGCATTCTTTGCCAGGAGCCCTCCAATGGATGGTATCTTTGCTGCCTAAAGCGCCAATCAGGACTAAATCGTCCAGTTCAACCTCTATGACGTGAGAAGGAACCCAATTGCACTCATACACTTGCTTGGCCATGATGGAATCTACAAGGTAGAAGATCCCGGTTCAAAAATGCATTTGATCAAGATACATTGGTATGGGCACTGTTAAACCGGAGACAGAACTATCTGAACCGGAGTTTTATGAAGTAACAAGCATCTAGCGGTTCAATAAGGGGACTAATGGCATATACCGGTTTGGAAAAATTTTCTATAAGGTTAAACCGCCTGATCTAAGCATTGCGGATGGACAAGTACGCAGAAACAGGTTTCACAAGATTTCCTTATAGCATTGGATCTGAAGCAAGTTCAGAAAAAGAGATAAATACTTAGAGGTTCAAAGGAGTAGTACCGAACCAATGAGCAAAACATTCATATAGATCTATGGTTTGAGATGCATAAGTGAAGGCGAAGGTCAAACAACTATCATTGCACAGAGTAAAGATTTGCGGATTCATCTAAAGATCTATCGTATGAGCAACAGGAACAGGTGATGAACACTGCAAGAACACAAAACCCTAGAATAGATCTGTGTTGAGAAGAGCAGAAGGTTTACCAGAGTTGAGGAAGACGCGGAAGGTTTCCGCGGTGATCTGGTTCGTTCAGGTTGATGCAGCGGCTAAGATTGGTGCAGAAGTTGACAGCGGCGGCGGAGCTCCGAGGCTGGCGACGCGAGGAAGACGAAGAAGAAAGGCACGAATGGGAGGAAAGAAATGACCCTTCGGTCCTATTTATAAGGCAAAAAGACATGTGTCAGGCGCTACAATCAAGGGGCCACGAAACTGAACTGTCGCCTCGATTCCCGCAGATTTATTAAACAAGGAAGCATAATGGATAGCTTCGGTATGACAGGTGACGTTTTTGCTAAAGGATTGACATGAACCCGTTCAAATCAATCTGGGGCCTAATGTCGGGGATATTACTGTTGGGCGTAAACCGGCCTATCTGGGCCGGGTTAACTTCGTCAGTAGGTAAGTATGTTAAAGCCCAAGAAGGCAGATGAGGGCTCAAGACCCATGGTCGGTTCAAGGCCTGTAGCCGTAAACCGGCGTTGGTAGTTAACTTGTATTGTAAGTTAGGAATAAGTAGAGACCAAATCGGACACATCTATGAGCCGGTATTGGGACTCTGTGAACCGACAGGCGTCACCCGTGTATATAAGGGGATGACCCGGCGGCGGTTCAAAGAAGAACAAACAACAACTCGAGACATAGGCGAAGCTTGTTTGCTCCCTAGTCATCGAAACCCCATCAATTCCATCACAACTAGACGTAGGCTTTTACCTTCATTGAAGGGGCCGAACTAGTATAAACTCTCTTGCGTCCTTGTGTCCGCTTTAACCCCTTCAAGCTAACCCGTCGCGATGGCTCCACGACTAAGTCCTTTCTCTAGGACATCTGCCGTGACAAAACCACGACAGGCAGCAAGGCACGTATTGTATTGTTGCCACCGAGGATAACAAGATGGGGTTTTCATCATATTGCATGAGTTTATCCCTCTACATCATGTCATCTTGCTTAAGGCGTTACTCTGTTTTTAACTTAATACTCTAGATGCATGCTGGATAGCCGTCGATGAGTGGAGTAATAGTAGTAGACGCAGACAGGAGTCGGTCTACTTGCCTTGAAGGTGATGCCTATATACATGATTATACCTAGATATTCTCATAACTATGCTCAATTCTGTCAATTGCTCAACAGTAATTTGTTCACCCACCATAGAATACTTATGCTCTTGAGAGAAGCCACTAGTGAAACCTATGGCCCCCGGGTCTATCCTTATCATATTAATCTCCTACTACTTAGTTATTTCCTTTGCTTTTTACTTTGCTTTATTTTATTATGCATCTTTATCACAAAAAGACCAAAAATATTATCTTATCATATCTATCAGATCTCACTCTCGTAAGTGGTCGTGTAGGGATTGACAACCCCTATTCGCGTTGGTTGTGAGGATTTATTTGTTTTGTGCAGGTACGAGGGACTCGCGCGTAGCCTCCTGCTGGATTGATACCTTGGTTCTCAAAAACTGAGGGAAATACTTACGCTACTTTGTTGCATCATCCCTTCCTCTTCGGGGAAAACCAACGCAGTGCTCAAGAGGTAGCAGTGGACAACACTCTTCCCTTCTCGTTGCTATGCATCACCATGATCTTGCGTGTGCGTAGTGTTGGGGAACGTAGCAATAATTCAAAATTTTCCTACATGTCACCAAGATCTATCTATGGAGAAACTAGCAACGAGGGGAAGGAGAGTGCATCTACGTACCCTTGTAGATCGCTATGCGGAAGCGTTCAAGAGAACGGGGTTGATGGAGTCGTACTCGTCGTGATCCAAATCACCGATGATCCTAGCGCCAAACGGACGGCACCTCCGCGTTCAACACACGTACGGAGCAGCAACGTCTCCTCCTTCTTGATCCAGCAAGGGGGGAGGAGAGGTTGAGGAAGATGGCTCCAGCAGCAGCACGACGGCGTGGTGGTGATGGAGCTGCAGTACTCCGGCAGGGCTTCGCTAAGCTCTATGGAGGAGGAGGAGGTGTTGGAGAGGGAGAGGGAGGCACCAAGGCGTGGGATGAGAGGCCCTCCTTCCCCCACTATATATAGGGAGCCTAGGGAGGAGGCGCCGGCCCTAGGAGATGCAATCTCCTAGGGGGGCGGCGGCCAAGGGAGGAATCCCTCCTCCCCAAGGCACCTAGGAGGTGCCTTCCCCTCTTAGGACTCTTCCTTAGGGTTTCCCCCACCCTTAGGCGCATGGTCCCTAGGGGGAAGTGGCGCCCCAGCCCACTTTGGGCTGGATTCCTTCCCACTTCAGCCCATGGGGTCCTCCGGGATAGGTGGCCCCACCCGGTGGACCCCCGGGACCCTTCCGGTGGTCCCGGTACAATACCGGTGACCCCGAAACTTGTCCCGATGGTCGAAATAGCACTTCCTATATATAATTCTTTACCTCCGGACCATTCCGGAACTCCTCGTGACGTCCGGGATCTCATCCGGGACTCCGAACAACATTCGGGTTACTGCATATACATATCCCTACAACCCTAGCGTCACCAAACCTTAAGTGTGTAGACCCTACGGGTTCGGGAGACATGCAGACATGACCGAGATGACTCTCCGGTCAATAACCAACAGCGGGATCTGGATACCCATGTTGGCTCCCACATGTTCTACGATGATCTCATCGAATGAACCACGATGTCAAGGACTTAATCAATCCCGTATACAATTCCCTTTGTCTAGCGGGACGATACTTGCCCGAGATTCGATCGTCGGTATCCCGATACCTTGTTCAATCTCGTTACCGGCAAGTCTCTTTACTCATTCCGTAACACATCATCCCGTGATCAACTCCTTGATCACATTGTGCACATTATGATGATGTCCTACCGAGTGGGCCCAGAGATACCTCCGTCACACGGAGTGACAAATCCCAGTCTCGATTCGTGCCAACTCAACAGACACTTTCGGAGATACCCATAGTGCACCTTTATAGTCACCCAGTTACGTTGTGACGTTTGGCACACCCAAAGTATTCCTACGGTATCCGGGAGTTGCACAATCTCATGGTCTAAGGAAATGATACTTGACATTAGAAAAGCTTTAGCGAAGGAACTACACGATCTTTTTGCTAGGCTTAGGATTGGGTCTTGTCCATCACATCATTCTCCTAATGATGTGATCCCGTTATCAGCGACATCCAATGTCCATGGTCAGGAAACCGTAACCATCTATTGATTAACGAGCTAGTCAACTAGAGGCTTACTAGGGACATGGTGTTGTCTATGTATCCACACATGTATCTGAGTTTCCTATCAATACAATTCTAGCATGGATAATAAACGATTATCATGAACAAGGAAATATAATAATAACTAATTTATTATTGCCTCTAGGGCATATTTCCAACACGTAGATTTTTTTTTTGAAATTGTATGTTCCCCAACAGTGGCATCTGAGCCAGGTTTATGCGTAGATGTTATATGCACGAGTAGAACACAAAGGAGTTGTGGGCGTGGGTATATACATATTTCTTGCCGTCACTAGTTGATTCTTGGTTCAGCGGCATTGTTGGATGAAACGGCTGTTCGACAAGTTTTTGAGCAATATTGCATAAATAATAATTTCTTTTTATGATGAGCTTTTCATGCAGGTTACACGTGCAAAGAGACATTTTGATGCAAAGGCAAAATACTTTTGCATGGCACATGCAGGCATGTACTTGTCATGCTTGCATAGGGATATGCATGAAATCTTGGTGCAACTAATATGTGTGCATGCACACTTTTCTGGCCACACGTACGTAGGCCGCTTAGCTAGCTTAGATACGTATGTACTTATGTATTCTTGTACTTATATACCGGCAAGTTCGCATTCATATGTAGCTGAATACCCGCTCCTATGTATAGGCCGTACATATACGTATTGGAGTATCTGCGGCCGGCCCGCGAGCGCGCACGTATATGCCTGAGTACCCGCACTATCCAAACATGCCTAAATGTATTGATTCAAATGGGTTTTGATCTGAATGCGTACACGAAAAAAAGGGCCAACATGTTCTTGTGCGGCACGTTCGAAAAGAAACCGGCCAGACAGTATATACCCATAAATCTCTGTGTACGAGATGATCTTTCCTTTTATTTGTGCATGCGTGCAGGGCAAGAAGAAAAGTATTGAAAAGGAGAATTGAAAGATGGAAAGCTTCAGATGCGATTAGCAACTAGCAGCCCAAATATTGGAAAGTTTGCACCGATGTGTGGTGGCCAAGGGTTCTGCCTCCTGCCTATATAAATACAAGAGAACCCACACAACCGGGGCAAGGAAAGAAGACCTCACGTATGCAGCAGAGGAGAGGAGACAGAGGCAACCGGCGAGGCAAAATCACCTCCCGTAGGCTCCTGCACACAGAGAAGACGAGGAGACGCGCCCCCGGCAGTAGCGTCGAGAGGAGACGCGCCCCTGGCGGCAGCGTCGAGAAGATCGGAGAGCGCGCCCATGCAGCGGCGCATGCGCAAGGGGATGCAGGCGTGCGGCGATGACATCCTCACACGGAAGCAAAGCAGCAACGAGCAGATGAAAGTGCCCGCGGGAGGACTTCCGGCGGTGCAATAATCTTGTTGTTTCTCTATGTGTTATTGCAGGATGGCCAAATGACATGTTGAGTTCATGATGTACGTATGCATCACTACCGTCTTGCGGCGAGGCGAGAACACATCCACGAGAGCCAGCAACAAGCACACATCCGCAGGCTCCTGCACGCGCAGAGAAGACGAGGAGACGCGCCCCTGGCCACAATGTCGAGGAGATTGGAGGGCGCGCCCATGCGATGACACGTACGCCAAGGGGACGTAGTGACGGCATCCTCACACGGAAACAGGGCATCGACAAGCAGATGAACGTGCCTGCAGGAGAACCTCCGGCAGTCCAATAATCTTTCTTTTTCTATGTGTTACCATCTATTTTACAGAATGACCTCCGCATGACGCGCCTAGCAGAGGTGGCCAAGGACGAAGAGGCGCTCTTCTCATACCAGGTGTTGTCGAGGCGGCGGACGACGCGCCCGTCGGTGGTGGCCGCGGATGAAGCGGCACTCTTTCTCGTACCAGATGCAATGAAGACGGTGGACGACGCAGGACAAGGAGACTGCATCAACACCGTCAGGCCCATCGCCAACATCATCAACCCAGTGCCGCGGTGGATGGACGGAGCTCACTAGGATGACGCCCGTCATCTTCTTCATCAAGCTGGAGCCGAGGACGGAGGGGTGGCGCTCATTGAGGACGCCGCCGCCTACTTCGTCAAGATGGAGCCGGAGGACGGAGGGGTGACGCTCATTGAGGACGCCGCCTGCTGTCGCCTTCATCATCAAGCTCAGCGTGCCAGAGGATGCAGGCGTGGAGGCTCGCGAGGATGCCGCCGCCATGCCGCGGTGGATGGACAGAGCTCACTAGGACGACGCCCGTCATCTTCTTCATCAAGCTGGCCCAATGGAGGACGAAGGTGTGGAGGCTCGCGAGGATGCTGCTGCTGTGTCGCGGTGGATCGCGGCGCGGACTTTGCCAAGATCCAATGTCAACATCAACGCGGTGCCGCAAGGATCGTGACGGGGAGCTCGCAAGGAGGACGCCTGCCATCTATTTTGCCATGCCAGTGCCATAGAGGACGGAGGCATGGCGCCTGTTGGGGATGCCACCGACATCTACTTCGTCAAGCTAGAGCCCGGAGGCATGGAGCTCGTAGGGATGCCGCCGCGTGCCGCGGAGGATGAGGAGACGGAGCTTGCTAGGACGATGCACATCATCTTCTTCATCAAACCGGCGCCATGGAGGATGAAGGCATGGAGGCTCACAACGATGCCGCCACCGTGCCACGGTGGATAGTAGCGTGGAGCTCGCCAAGACGACGCCCATCGCCAACATCGTCAACCCGGTACCGCAGAGAATCGTGGCGTGGAGCTCGCAAGGAGGATGCCACCAACGTCAACATCATCAAGCTAGACCAGAGGCATGGAGCTCGCGAGGATGTCACCGCGTGCCGCGAAGGACGACAAAGACATGGAGCTCGCCTGGACTGGTGTCCATCATCAACATCATCAAGCCGGCGCCGCGTAGGACGGAGGCATGGAGCTAGCGGGACAATACACCATGATGTCTACCTCATCAAGCTGGAGCCCGCAATCCGGAGCCCATGAAGATGACACACGCCCTCGGTGCTGCCCGCAACATGGAGCTTGCGATACGAAGAAGATGGTGCTACGCGATGACACGTCTTCACCGACCCTTTCAACGATGTGTTTCCTTTGTCTTGACGGACCATCGAATACGGCGTCCAGCCGAGATGAGGTGCACTCCTCATGGCGTACAGGTCTCGGCATATAGGCGGCATGCTCCTTGTCTTAGCAGATCATCGAATATGGCGTCTAGCTGAGACGAAACATCAACCACGCCCTTCCATGACACCACCTTTCTTCGGCACTGCGATGGTTTTGCCCTTGTCTTGGTGGACCACCAAATACGGCGTCCAGCCGAGATGAGGTGCACCCTTCATTGCATATAGGTCTCATCGTCATACGGGCGGCGTGATCCTTGTCTTAGTAGACCACCGAATACGGCGTCTAGCTGAGACGGGGCATCAACCACGCCCCTTCATGATGTCAACTTTCTTCGGCCACGCGGTGTGATCCTTGTTTTGGCAGACCACCGAATACGGCGTCTAGCTAGGAAGAGGCATCCACCATGCCCCTCTAAGATGTTACCTTTCACGGCCTCGTGAGGCGGAGTCTTTGTCTTCGCAGACTGCCGTTACCTCGGCGTCTAGTCGAGACGAGGCACCAACCACACCGGCCATGCCGAAGCGAGCATGTGTTGGTTTTACACCGACGCTGGTCTCCATAAAAATACTCCCGCGAGGCGAACCCCTTGCGTACCCTGATGAAGCCGCTACATCGTCAAGAAGTCCAAGCAGAGCAGGACCCATGCAACTTCAACACCGACTACATCAACGCTGTCAAGACCGACGAGGCGCGACGGCGAGGGCGAACGTGGCCAACACAAAGCCATGTTTTGAGCGGCACGTGTACCGACAAGGACACGGGCTTTGCCGCCGCCCACACCACACACACACCATCATCATCATGCATGGAGAACGCGAAGCGAAGATGATGAAGACGACCACATGGCTTAATCGGATGTATCTCGCGGAGCAACCCGCGGGAGTAATTAACCGGGAGCTCTTCGAGGCCCCGGGAACCAGGAGACCGCACATCGCCATAGTCAGGCAGGCCGCGCTAGTAGGCCATGGAGTGCAACCAATTTTTATGGGATCTTGTAATTTTGTTCATCCAAAGAGATAGATGAAATACTTGTTTCCCATATCGCTTTTCTTTGTGTACTGCGGTACACTGGCACGCCTACATTTTTCTTTTTCCCTGACGCATGAGAGAAATCAAACACCTCCTCTTCCCTTCTCATGGAGTGCCTTAATAAGATTTTTCTCGTGTCAAACAACAACCCAGACTGACATTACGCATACGCTTACACGAGACTGGTTCTACCGACGTGCTTCGCACACAGGTGGCTACTGGGTGTCTGTTTCTCCAGCTTTAGTTGAATCGGATTCAATGAACAGGGTTCTTTCTGAAGATCAAAAAGCAATCACTATACCGCGTTGTGGTTTTTAATGTGTACGTAAGAATGGTTCTTGATCAGCCCATAGCAGCCACGTAAAACTTGCAACAACAAAGTAGAGGACGTCTAACTTGTTTTTGCAGGGCATGTTGGGGAATGTAGTAATTTCAAAAAAATTCCTACGCACACGCAAGATCATGGTGATGCATAGCAACGAGAGGGGAGAGTGTGTCCACGTACCCTCGTAGACCGAAAGCGAAAGCGTTAGCACAACGCGGTTGATGTAGTCGTACGTCTTCACGATCCAGCCGATCAAGCACCGAACGCACGGCACCTCCGAATTCTGCACACGTTCAACTCGATGACGTCCCCCAAACTCCGATCTAGCCGAGCTTTGAGGGAGAGTTCCTTCAGCACGACGGCATGGCGACGATGATGGTGTTCTACCGACGCAGGGCTTCGCCTAAGCACCGCTACAATATGACCGAGGTGGATTATGGTGAAGAGGGGCACCGCACACGGCTAAAAGATCCAAGAGGTCAATTGTTGTGTCTATGGGGTGCCCCCTGGCCACGTATATAAAGGAGTGGAGGAGGGGGAGAGGGCCGGCTCCTATGGCATGCCCTGGAGGAGTCCTACTCCCACCGGGAGTAGGATTCCTCCCCTTGCAAGTAGTAGGTGTAGGAGACAAGAAATGGGAAGAGGGAAGAGAAGGAAGGAGGGGGCGCCGCCCCTCCCCCTAGTCTAATTCGGACTAGTCATTGGGGGGGGGGCCTTCCTCTCTCTCTCTCCCCTAAAGCCCAATAAGGCCCATATACTTCTTCCCCCGTATTCCCGTAACTCCCCGGTACTCTGAAAAATAACTGAACCACTTGGAACCTTTCCGATGTACGAATATAGTCGTCCAATATATCGATCTTTACGTCTCGACCATTTTGAGACTCCTCGTCATGTCCCCGATCTCATCCGGGACTCCGAACTACCTTCGGTACATCAAAACATATAAACTCATAATATAGCCGTCATCGAACTTTAAGCGTGCGGACCCTACGGGTTTGAGAACTATGTAGACATGACAGAGACACGTTTCCGGTAAATAACCAATAGTGGAACCTGGATGCTCATATTGGCTCCTACATATTCTACGTAGATCTTTATCGATCAAACCGCATAACAACATACGTTGTTCCCTTTGTCATCGGTATGTTACTTGCCCGAGATTTGGTCGTCGGTATCTCAATACCTAGTCCAATCTCGTTACCGGCAAGTCTCTTTACTCGTTCCGTAATACATCATCCCGCAACTAACTCATTAGTTGCAATGCTTGCAAGGCTTAAGTGATGTGTATTACCGAGTGGACCTAGAGATACCTCTCCGATAATCGGAGTGACAAATCCTAATCTCGAAATACGTCAACCCAACAAGTACCTTCGGAGACACCTGTAGAGCAACTTTATAATCACCCAGTTACGTTGTGACGTTTGGTAGCACACAAAGTGTTCCTCCGCTAAACGGGAGTTGCATAATCTCATAGTCATAGGAACATGTATAAGTCATGAAGAAAGCAATAGCAACAAACTAAATGATCAAGTGCTAAGCTAACGGAATGGGTCAAGTCAATCACATCATTCTCCTAATGATGTGATCCCGTTAATCAAATGACAACTCTTTGTCTATGGCTAGGAAACATAACCATCTTTGATCAACGAGCTAGTCAAGTAGAGGCATACTAGTGACACTCTGTTTGTCTATGTATTCACACATGTATCATGTTTCCGGTTAATACAATTCTAGCATGAATAATAAACATTTATCATGATATAAGGAAATAAATAATAACTTTTTATTGCCTCTAGGGCATATTTCCTTCAGGGCATGTTGTGATGTGATATGGCCAAGACGTGATAAGATATAAATTGTTGTATGAGATGATCATGTTTTGTTAAAGTTATCAGCAACTGGCAGAAGCCGTATGGTTGTCTCTTTATTGCATAAGATGCAAGCGTCATACAATTGCTTTACTTTATCGCTATGTGATAGCAATAGTTGCAAAAGTAATAGTTGGCGAGACAACCATGTGACGACACGTTGTTAGATATCAAGATGATGGAGATCATGGTGTCATGCCGGTGATGATGGAGATCATGATGGTACTTTGGAGATAGAGATCAAAGGCACAAGATGATGATGGCCATATCATGTCATATATTTTGATTGCATATGATGTTTATCCTTTATGCATCTTATTTCACTTAGTTCGACGGTAGCATTATAAGATGGTCTCTCACTAAATTTCAAGGTATAAGTGTTCTCCCTGAGTATGCACCGTTGCGACAGTTCTTCGTGCTGAGACACCACGTGATGATCGGGTGTGATAAGCTCTACGTTCACATACAGCGGGTGCAAGCCCGTTTTGCACATGCAGAATACTTGGGTTAAACTTGACGAGCCTAGCATATGCAGATATGGCCTCGAAACACTGAGACCGAAAGGTCGAGCGTGAATCATATAGTAGATATGATCAACATAGTGATCACTAGTAGAAAAAGGGCCATTTGTCCCGGTTCGTAAGGGCCTTCTGTCCCGGTTTTGGAACCGGGACTAAAAGGTCGTTACTAATGCCCTTGGCCTTTAGTCCCGGTTCTTACACGAACCAGGACAGATGGGCCTCCATGTGGCCGCTGCGGCCAGCCCAGGCAGGGGGGGGGGGGGCTTTGGTCCCGGTTGGTGATCCCAACCGCGACCAAAAGGCATCCACGCGTCAGCAGCTGGTTGGAGCTGAGTTTTTTTTTGAAATGGGCTGGTTTAGGGGTTTTGGGGGATAATTTAGGTTGTTATTAGCTAGCTAATAGAGAGAGGTGTCCTCTCTTATATCCCCGTGCTTGGTTTAGTTGATATGGATCACGTGATCACTTAGATGATTAGAGGGATCTCTACTCCTAATGGACGAGTTGGTGAATAGTCTCCGCGGTTTATTTTCGTTGGTTTTTTAGTCTCTCCTCCCACCACCCCCTCCCACCCTGGACCATCGGTTTATTTTTCTCTTCACTCTTTATTACAACAATAACTTTCCTAACGTATAACAAATCACGGATCTAACTTCCTTAAATTATGCAAATCAATCAATTCCTTTTATTGGTTCAATTTGTCTTAGGAAACAAATAACAGATTTTCAGGAAACAAATAATACATTTTAATCTAACTTTCCTTACTTATCTAAATCAATCTATTTCTCTTATTAGTGAAATTTGTTTTAGGAAACAAATAACAGACACGTCACAACTTTCCTCCCAATAAATAGTTTCTTAACATTTGCAAACTTTCCTAATCAGACACGTCACAAACGGGCAGGTACTGATATCACGTTACCAAACAATAAAACCCCATTTGCATAGAAATCAGTTCCAAAATCCTAACTTTCCTAAATTTTTACCTTTCCTTGATAACAACCAATATTTCCTATGTTTTCCACCTATTGAAGGAAATCACCCTCCATTGATATTAGCATTTTTTGGAATGAGATCTCCGGGTTATGATTTTTTTGCGATTCTTTTCAATTCTGACATCTCCTTCCACTCCGGCTCCTTCTCGCATAAACACCTCCACCACAGCCAGGTGACACCACCCAGACCTCCCGCCTCTCCACACCTTCTCCGCCACCTCCTTCTCATACTGCATTAACAATCCCTCCGCCACATTTGTCCACGACGGTGTCGAGGGCATGGCACGGCAGCATACCAGTGGTAGAGTAGCGCATAGTAGCAGGAAGCAGCACGCAGCAGGCGAGGCGAGCGGCCGACGGTGGAGGGCAGAGATGTGGCCGGCGTGGCTGAGGGGGCGGCCGACAGAAGATGGCACGACTGGAGGCAGTGTGGGGCGGGGCCGCGACAGCGGGGCGAGCGAAGGGATAGGGGGCAGCAGACGGGGCGAGCGCAGCCAGCGAGAATGTGGTGCGCAGCCAGGGTGTGTGTCGCGCGGGGCACAGTGGTGCGGTGGCTGCGGCAAGCGCGACGGCAGCGGCGGGCGCAACTGACGCGGTGTAGCACGGGCATGGGCATGGAGAGGGAGTGGCCCCTTGGGCGCGGAAGAAGAGCGGCATGCTCGGGCATGGATGTGCATAGGAGCGGGCATGTGCCACGGGGTCAATCCGAGGAGCTCGGTGGCTACCCCTGCAATGGCCATGGCGGATGGCGGTTCTCGGCCACGGTGAAATACCTAACGAGAGCAAACGAGAGGGGAAACAGGGGAAAGGCAAGAGGAGATCTTGGCGGTGTCAATGGCACCCTAGGGGAAGACATGGGAGCTCGGGGCGGCGCGGATCAAACGGCAATGTCGCGGTGGCCCAAGGTTGAGGAAGACGACAGCGACATCGATGCGGGGGTGCTGGACTTGATGTAAGGGCATATTTATCCCTAAGGTTTTTTGGTGATTGATGACAATGCTTTTGCGGACTAGTCATGTGCCTTGAGTTTCCCAGACGTTTCATCGCTAGGCACAAGATGGTTTGGTGCCCCTCGAAGACTATTGAAGACGGCGTTTTTTCTACGTTTCTTTCTGGTGGATTTGAGTCGTAGGAAAGCCGTACTATTAAGAGGGGGTTCGCGTCAGAAAGGTTCGGGTGGAAACATCACGTACACATTTTCTTCCTTGTCCCCTCCTTTCCCCTGCACTTTGGAGCATCTTCCGTTTATCCTCTTTGCCTTGTCCTGGCTGCTGTTGATGGGCTTGCGGTAGTACTGCTCCCTGGAGCGGTAGTACCGCAGGCACGCGCGGTAGTACCGCAGGTGCCCATGGTAGTACCGCTCCTCTGGAGCCGTAGTACCGTGGCCCCCAGGCCAAGTACCGCTCCATCGCGGTAGTAGGGGCGGATGTAATTTTTTACATCTGCGCCACCGCGGTAGTACCGCATCCCTTGCGCGGTAGTACCGTGTGCGGCCTGGCTCAATTGCCAGGCGGTAGTACCACTCTTCTGCGGTAGTACTGTGTCGGATTTTTGCTTCGTCCGTTTTCCAATGGAAGTAGGCACAGATGTATTTTTATTCATCCATGCTCTTCCCAGGCTAGGGGTTTCCTGCCTTGCGGTAGTACCGCAAGGGGGAGTGGTAGTACCGCGCCTGTGGTAGTACCGTCCTCAGCCCTTGTGCTACAGGTCTGCCCTAGCTACTCCTGCTGCTGCGGTAGTACCGCGGTTCCTCACGGTAGTACCGCATGGCCTTGCGGTAGTACCGCTTGTCGGGAGCGGAAGTACCGCATGGCCTTGCAGTAGTACCGCTTGTCAGGAGTGGTAGTACCGCGAGTCGCGGGCTGGTTAAGTGGATAACAGTTGGATTTTGTCCATAGCTATAAAAGGGGTGTCTTCTTCCTCTAGTTGACCATCTCTTCCAACCCTAAGCTCCATTGTTGCTCCAAGCTCCATTTTCACCCGATCTCACTCCCTAGCCAATCAAACTTGTTGATTTGCTCGGGAGTGGTTGAGAAGGCCCTGATCTACACTTCCACCAAGAGAAATTTGATTCGCCCCACTAATCCCTTGCGGATCTTGTTACTCTTGGGTGTTTGAGCACCCTAGACGGTTGAGGTAACTCCGGAGCCATAGTCCATTGTGGTGAAGCTTCATGGTGTCATTGGGAGCCTCCAATTGAGTTGTGGAGATTGCCCCAACCTTGTTTGTAAAGGTTCGGTCACCGCCTCCAAGGGCACCAATAGTGGAATCACGACATCTCGCATTGTGTGAGGGCGTGAGGAGAATACAGTGGCCCTAGTGGCTTCTTGGGGAGCATTGTGCCTCCACACCGCTCCAACGGAGACGTACTTCCCCTCAAAAGGGAAGGAACTTTGGTAACACATCCTCGTCTCCATCGGCTCCACTCTTGGTTATCTCGTGCCTTTACTTGTGCAAGCTTATTTGTGATATATCTCTTGCTTGCTTGTGTACCTATCTTTGTTGCATCATATAGGTTGCTCACCTAGTTGCATTTCTAGACAACCTACTTTGATGCAAAGTTTAAATTGTTAAAAAAAGCGAAAAATTGTTAGTTGACTATTCACCCCCCCTCTAGTCAACTATATCGATCCTTTCAATTGGTATCAGAGCCTCGTCTCTTTATTAAGGACTTTACCGTCTGAAGATTATGGTTGACATTGTAGAAGGTGAGGAGGAGCACTTCGGTGCAAATCCGTTATCTTCTACGGGAGATGGGGGAACCGCGGTCTCTCCTGAGGAGTTCAATGTGGCGTTGGACACATTGAAAACCTCCATGACGACCGAGGTCAAAAGCATGTTTAAAGATTTCTTAGAAGAGCTTAAACTTTCCACCGCACCGTTGAAAGTGGGTGATCCCGCCAACAAGGTGACGGATGCTACCTCCGACAAGGGGGAAGCTACTAGCGAGAAAGCCCTTCCTACTAGTGGTAAGAGTGGCACCGGCATCTTTACCCATGTGGAACCTCCACTTGTCTATGGTGGACCTCTCCCTTCCACTCATTTGAATCATGTCGGGCCGGCCCCTAAGATTGAGAAGAATGTAGAATTTGATTCTTGGGTCTATCATTTTAAGCGTCATTTAAATTATGTGAACACTAACCTTTGGAGAATCATTGAAGAAGCTTTCTATCTGCATGACCGAAGCAACTTCACTCCTAGAGAAGCCGTGGATAATCAATTCAATGAGAATGCTCTCTTCATCATTCAAGAAGCAATCCCACCCGAAGACCTTCCTCATCTCCGGCCTTACTCCTTGGCCAAAGATGCTTGGCGCCAAGTGGTTTCCCTCTACCGGGGAAGCGCAAGCATTCAACGCTCCAACTATGAAGTGGTGCAAGATGAAGCCGATGAGTTTGCAATGAAAGAAGATGAAGAACCTTGTGAGCTCTATCGGAGGGTAACTAAACTCGCGGTCTCGCTCCGAGATCATGGAAGCAAGGACACAGATGACAATTGGATTAAGAGCAAATTCCTCAAGGCAATGATGCCCTACCACAAAGCCATGTCCTCTGTCATTCGTCAAAGGCCGGACTTCCACACCTTGTCCTCAAGTGATGTGTTGGATGAGTTCGTTGCTATGAGCATCTTGGACAAGACCGTCGACAATGCGGTACTTCGCTCTCAAAGAGTAAAGAAACCCAACCTTGCTCTAAAGGCCAAGGTTAGTATGGAGGAAGAGGATGAAGAGGAAGAAGAGGAGAGAAACCTCGAAGATACGAACTATACCTATCATGAACACATGGCCCTTGCTTCAAGGCAATTTTGGAGCAAGAAGAACTCAAGGCCCAACTTCAAAAAGAACAATTCAAGTGGTGCAAAGGGCAAGCAACGAGTGAGGACTTGTTTCAATTGTGGTAATGTAAGCCACTTTGTTGCGGAATGCCCTTATGAGAAGAGGGAAGACAATGGTGGCAAGCTCATCTGAAAGGACAAGGCCAAGTCGTTCCCTAACAAGAGCAACTTCACCAAGAAGACTCCTCCCAAGGCATTGGTGGTACAAGAAGAGTACAATGAGGATGATGATGATGATGAAGATGGTGAGTCGGTTGCCATGGCCTCCGTTGCCATTGCAGCGACTCCACGGGTGTCTCTCTTCGACTCACCCAATGAGAGCATCACCGCCAAGTGCCTCATGGCTAAAGACACCAACAAGGTAATCCCCAACATCAAAAATACCGTCATTAATCATCCTTCTTCAACGGATAGCATTGATGAACATGAGGGAACTAATGTGGAGGTGAATGAGTTTGAGGCCTTTATGGGTAAACTCAAGGGTAAATCCAAGAAGCACTTTGTTGCTCTCTTGGAACAACTTGGTGAAGCCAATGACATGATTGAGGCTCACAAAGATACCATCTCTAAGATGGAGGGGCATAGTCGTGACTATGCCGATGAGATTTTGGATCTTTCCAATGCTCTTGAGGAAGAGCGTGGTCTTTGTTTGGCTCTTGAGGAGTCTCACAACGATGATCATGCTAAATTAAAGAAAGATCTTGATCATGCTCTTGTTGTTTCTCGTGTGCTAAACTCCGAGAAGGCAAAGCTTGGGGTTGATCTTGATAGACTCAAAGAGGAGTTTGACATTCTCGACAAGGCTCACAAAGTCTTGAAGGCTGTTCATGCTACCCTCAAGGAGTCACATGATCAACTCCAAGTGAAGCTAACCAAGGAGAAAGCCACATTTCCTCGTATGCTATTAATTGATAATGCAAATGCTACTAACCCTTGTTGTGAGCATGTGCATCTTATTGAGGAGAATGTTAAGTTGAAGGAGCAACTTGAGAAAGGCCTTGTGTCATGCATACAAGGGGAGAAGAACCTAAACGACCATTTGAGAAATCAAAAGGAAGTTGTGGCCAAGGAGGGGGTTGGGTTCGCACCCAACCCCAAGAACAAGAAGAAGGATAACAAGACCAAACGACCTCCTCCTCTCAAGCAAACTTTTGTGAAGGAGGGAGAGGGTGCTTCCAAGGAGAAGAAGAACAATGTGAAGGGTGGCGGTGTCAAAAAGGGCAATGCCACCTCTCCCAACAAAGCCGGCGACTTTAATCCTTCTTATGTGTTATGTTGTGCTAGTGATGGGCATGTCTATGCCAAATTTGTTGGTTCTCCTCATGAGTACATTGATGGTCTATTTAGGTTCCTAAGACCCTTGTTACTAACATCAAAGGACCCATTACAAAATGGGTACCTAAAACCAAGCATTGATCTCTTGTAGGTGTTTTCTTCCGGTGGGGGGTCGTGGTTGCTCGATAGTGGAGCTACAAATCATATGACCGGAAGCAAGGACTTGGTGGTGGACGTGCACAAGATTCCATCTATGCCCACCAATGTCGAGTGGGGTGATGCCTCATCTTCTAAGGTATTGGGACTTGGCAAGGTTGTCATCTCTCATGATCTCATGATCGATAAGGTCATGCTTGTTGAGTCCCTTGCATACAATTTACTTTCCGTTCGTCAACTTGCAATCATGGGCATTGCCACTTTATTTGATGTTGATACCGTGGCCCTCTTGTGGAGCAAGACTCTTAAAGTAGCCTTTGTTGGGCATGTCGAGAATGGTCTATATGTGATTAACTTTTTGGAGCGACCCACTAAGACCGCGACATGCCTAATGGCTAAAGTTGATGTGGGATGGCTTTGGCATCGCTGTTTAGCCCATGTCAATATGAGATCTTTGCAAAGTCTTCTCAAGGGGGACCATGTCCATGGACTAATGAATGTTAGTTTTGCTAAAGATCGTGCTTGCAGTGCTTGTATCGAAGGAAAGCTTCATGAGAAGGCTCACGCTCCCACGACTATCATTTACTCAAAGAGGCCTTTGGAGCTCCTTCACTTGGATCTATTTGGGCCTCCATCCTTTGATAGTCTTGGGGGTAGGAAGTATTGCTTGGTGATTGTGGATGACTACTCAAGATATACTTGGGTGCATTTCTTCAAGAGGAAGAGCGAGACCCAACAAACTGTCATTGACTTTGCAAATGAAGCACAACGTCAACACAATGCAAAGATCTTGACAATAAGAAGTGACAACGGCACCGAGTTCAAGAACTACACCTTGGATGAGTTTCTCGGTGATGAGGGGATCAACCATCAATATTCCGCACCCTACACCCCTCAACAAAACAGTGTTGCGGAGAGGAAGAACCGGACGTTGATGGATGCGGCAAGGACCATGATGGCGGAGTTCAAGTCTCCGTACAACTTTTGGGCCGAAGCCATTAACACCGCGTGTCATGCATCCAATCGGCTCTACCTCTGCAAGGGCTTGAACAAGACTCCATATGAGATACTCACCGGTAACAAGCCCAACCTCAAGTACTTTCGGGTGTTCGAGTGTAAGTGTTTGATTCTCAAGAAAGGTGTTCGGTTGTGTAAATTTGAGGCTAGAGCTTATGAGGGCATATTTGTTGGTTATGCTACAAACTCTCATGCTTATCGTGTCCTCAATAAATCCACGGGACTTATTGAGGAGATGTGTAACATGGAGTTTGATGAGAATAACGGCTCCCAAGTGGAGCAAAGTGGCATTTGTGATGTAGGTGATGAAATTCCTCCTCAAGCCATAAGAAGAATGGGTGTTGGTTTTATCCTACCCATTGAGGAACCCCTTGTGGCCGAAGGAGAAGGACAATGCTCCACTCAAGTGGAGCCATCACCAACCCAAGGCCCACATGCTTCCGAAGAACAAAGTGAAGGCCCTCATCCTCATGAACAAGACCAAGGGCAAGATCATGCTCAAGACGGTGTTGACATACCAAGTGATGCCCAAGGTCAAGTTCTCTCCTCCGAGAAAGTTCAAGAGCAAGAACAAGCTCAAGACATCGCTCAAGATGATCAAGTGACCGCTCCTCAACTCACCACCGAGGAGGAATTGGAGCGTCGTGCCGCCAAGATTGCTTCCAAGCTCTCCACCAAGGGTCATCTCATGAAGAATGTACTTGGAAGCATTCAAAAGGGGGTAAGCACTCGTAGACAATTGGCAAACTATTGTGAACATTACGCGTTTGTCTCTTGTGTTGAACCCGAAAAGGTATATGACGCACTCAAAGATCCGGATTGGCTTAATGCCATGCATGAAGAACTCAACAACTTCGAGTACAACAAGGTGTGGAGATTGGTGCCAAGGCCAACGGGGAACCACAATGTCATTGGAACCAAGTGGATATTTAAGAACAAGCAAGATGCTCATGGGACCATCATTCGCAACAAGGCAAGATTGGTGGCACAAGGCTACTCCCAAGTCGAGGGTATCGACTACGGTGAAACCTGTTGCTCGCCTTGAATCCATTCGTTTGTTGATTGCTTATGCTTCTCATCACAACTTTAAGTTGCAACAAATGGATGTGAAGAGTGCTTTTTCTTAATGGTCCTATTAATGAGTTGGTCTATGTAAAGAAACCCCCCGGGTTCGAGGATCCCTACTTTCCTGATCATGTGTATCAACTCGATAAGGCACTCTATGGGCTTAAACAAGCCCCACGTGCGTGGTATGACCACCTTACCGAGTTGTTACAAGATTGTGGGTTTGAAGTTGGGCTAATCGACCCCACTCTTTTTACTAAGAAGGTCAAAGGGGAGTTGTTTGTATGCCAACTATATGTTGATGACATTATCTTTGGTTCCCCTAACAAAGCATTCAATGAGTAATTCAGCGCTCTCATGACCTCAAAGTTCAAGGTGTTTTCCATGGGAGAGTTGAAGTTCTTTCTAGGGTTCGAAGTGAAGCAAAGAAGAGAAGGAACCTTCATCAACCAAGCGAAATACACTCAAGACATGCTCAAGAGATCCAAGCTAAGTGATGTCAAGCCGGCTTCCACTCCAATGCCCACCAAGTGCCAACTTGACCTAGATCCCAATGGTAAAGTGGTGGATCAAAAGGTATATCGCTCCATGATTGGATCCTTGCTTTACCTTTGTGCATCTAGACTGGATATCATGTTGAGTGTGGGAATTTGTGCACGGTTTCAAGCCGCACCTAAGGAAAGTCACTTTGTGGCGGTCAAGCGAATCTTTCAATATTTGGCTCATACCCCAAACTTTGGCTTATGGTACCCAAGAGGAGCAAACTTCAAGCTTGTAGGGTATTCGGACTCTGATTGGGCGGGAGACAAAGTGGATAGGAAGTCCACTTCCGGAGGGTGCCAATTCCTTGGTTGCTCTTTGGTAAGTTGGTCTTCCAAAAAGCAAAGTTGTGTGTCTCTCTCGTCCACCGAAGCGGAGTATGTAGCGGCCGGTAGTTGTTGTGCACAACTCTTATGGATGAGGCAAACTTTAAAGGATTACGGTGTCATTTGTGACAAAGTGCCTCTTTGGTGTGACAATGAAAGTGCCATCAAGATTTCTCTCAACCCGGTGCAACACTTCAAGACGAAGCATATTGAGATTCGGTATCACTTCATCTGGGATCACATTAGGTGAGGGGAGATCAAGCTCAACTACGTCAACACTCATGATAACCTTGCAGATATTTTCACGAAGCCGTTGGATGAAGCAAGATTTTGCGAGTTAAGGCATGAGCTAAATATCATTGATTCGAGCAATGTTGCTTGAACCCTTGCACACCCCACCATACTCAACTTGTTGTCTTGTTTAGATGTAGGCATGGACATATGGGGAGTGTTGTTCTCTCAATGAACTCTCCCCCCCATTATGCATAAATTGATCAAATCTTTCACATTAGCCATTTTTGATGGTACTTGTGCTTCAAAGACGAGTTTTGGTCATGGGCCCAAGGATAATTCTTCGTGGTGCCATACCAATTGACTCAAACATAGGTGGATCCGGCCACCGCCCTCTCCTTGAAGAGGATGTGTCTCGTGGTCGTCTCTTGTTGTCGTGTTTCCCCTTCTTCTCTTCATGTTTGAGTTTGTTTTGTGGTGTTTTGTTTGTGTGAAGTTTCCTTGCGAAGACCTCTTTTTTCTTGTGTTTGGAAACTGCTTCTTCTTGAGCCCACGATACTACCGCGGTGAGCCACGGTACTACCGCACCTAGCGCCGCAGTAATTTTTTACTGCCGCCTGGGAGAGTGGTACTACTGCTCAGGTGCGGTACTTCCACCGAGCAGTACTACCGCGATGAAGCACGGTACTACTGCGCTGACGAGTGCATGGGGGGGTTATGACTCGGGCAGGGGAGTTCCAACTCCCCATACCCATTCACTTCTCTCTCTCCCCACCGCCTCTCTCTCTCGCTCAAGAACGGCGCCGGAGGTCCTCGTCGGATCTCCGTCTCCAGCCACTCTCCTCGGATTCTGACCGGTGGGATCGTTCCCCACCACTTCCTCTTGCCATGGACCAAGGTTTCTCCCCAAAATCCCTCTCTTTCTTGGTTGTTCTTTCGCTTCTAGGTTTTTGGGGAGATGCATGTTGTTCTTGAGATTTTAGGCCAAATCTTTGCAAGAGTTGGATGTAGGAGAGTCATGTTGGGTAGAAATTATACTTGATATATTATCCCGTGGTAGATTTGATCAACCGTAGTACCACCATGGTATCGCGGGTCTTCTCAGATTCAAAAGTAGGTTCGGATCTGACGCGGTGCGGTACTACCGTGCTTCTGGTGCGGTACTACCGCTTGTCTGGTACTACCGCCCGTTCGGTGCGGTACTACCACACGTTCTGTGGCACTAAGGTCTTACTACCGCTCCAAGCCACGGTACTATCGTATCCTCACACAGTACTACCGCGACTAGGAGCGGTACTAAAATTTTAGTACCGCACGACCAGGCGGCACTATCGTTGTTGCCCCTTCTTCCTCGTGGCATTTATCCCGTATGCTTTCTACCTATTTCCCTTGCTTTGTCGTGGTCTTTGCATTGATTCTTCTTGCTCTTTTAGTGTGCTTTCTCTTGTGTCTTAGGTGGTGGCTCTCGTCATTCCAATCCCAGTCGTGACACTGGCTCCAAGCGACTGCACAATCCTCAAGATGAAGCACCAAAGGGCTCTAGTGCCCCCAAGCACAATGTCAATACCACTGAAGCAAGCACAAGGAACCTGCTAAGGGCATGGACGAGATTCCCCTCACTGAGTACATCGAACGCCGGAAGATCAACCCTTATGTGAATGCTCATGCTATCCTCAGAGGCAATGAGTTGTTTTGGACCAAGCAGAAGGCTCTCATTTATCTGGATGTAATCAAGAACAAGCAAAACACCTACGTGGATGTCAATTGGATAGACATGAATCACTTGAGGAAGGACAAGTTTCGTGACTACTTTGGAGAAGCTCTAGATTTGGTGGAGCAGTTCGGTATTGAACATGTGATCTCTTTCCACCTTGACTATGACCCTGAGCTTATTTGTCAGTTCTTTGCCTCAGTTCACTTTCACCCCGGGGATGAGCGGAGGATGACCTGGATGACCAATGGCCGTCAGTTGATTGCTACCTGGAAGGAGTTCATGGATCTGCTCCACGTTCCCGATGACGGGCTCCACACACCCATTGGTGTTCGCCCCCATGCCAATTCTGAGTCTGCTAGCAAGAACAAGCTTCAGCCGTTCTATGTTGAGAAGGTGCTTCCCAGTGGCAAGTCGACTTGGGTGCTGAACTCTTTTCTGGATATCATGCATCGCATCTTCCGCAACACTATGTTCCCTCGCATTGGTGACAAGGACAAGGTTCATGCCTATCTGGTGGACATGATGCTCCTGTGCGAGGAGGCACGTACGTCTCAGACTCAGCCACTTGATGTCTCACACATCATGTGGTGTGAGCTTCGGTTTGCGGTATACACCCGCAAGGTACCTATCTATGGACCATACTTGTTTCTGTTGATCTCCACGACTTGGGAGAAGCTGTACCCTAGTGATGAGTTCCTTGCTCCAGACTGGATTCAGCATGAGTCCATCAGTCTTCGCATCAAGCCCAACTGGGCCAACACTACTACTCGTGCTGAGGCGTCTGCTGCTAGGAGGGGTGTTGATGAGGAGGAGGCTCGAGCAGAGGATGTTGCTGAGGACCATGCTGCTAGGTCTTCCCAACCTTCCTCTGAGCCCTCGTGGGCCAAGAAGTTGAAGGACAAGATGAAGACTCTTTTCTGCATGCAAGCAAAGGGGCAGTACAGGACTCACGTGGCATCCAAGGAGAGTCGCCGCCGTGACAAGAAGGTTATGAGGCTCTTTGGAGAGGATGTCTCTGGCTGTTCTGAGGATGCCATCATGCCAGAGGCTGCATGGATGGCGAAGCAAGGCTTCAAGTGGACTAGTTCTGAGGAAGACATCGAGGAGACCATCCCCGCCGCCAAGTCTGACACGGAGCACGAGGAGCGTTGGGATGATTTCTCTTCCTGAGCCACCCCTTGTGTGTAGGTGTCCTCTCTGCCTTTTTGGTGTCTCGATGCCAAAGGGGGAGAGAGTGTAGGGATTTGTGTGCTTGCGAGTCATGTGTCGTGTTTGGTGTGTTTGCTTTTGTCGTTTGGACCTCATTTGCTTTGGTTTGGTTTGCTCCTTTGAGACTTATCCTTCATATGGTGTAAGACATATGCACTCTATTCTATCTTAGTGAGCTTATGATTGTGCTACTTATGTTATGCTCGTATTTGCTATCTTGTCTAGTGTTAGCCTTACTATTGCAAGATATGCCTTGTCTCTATAATATAGGGGGAGCTTTGATCCTAGTATGTGTGTCATGCAGTCCAAAGCACCCATCTAGTTGGCACACATCTAGGGGAGCCCGTCTATATTCTAGAGAGGAGGGGTTTGCGTTTGCTTAATATTATTTCCCTTGTGCAAATCCCATATTGTGATCAATACACCAAAAAGGGGGAGATTGTAAGGGCATATTTATCCCTAAGATGTTTTGGTGATTGATGACAATGCTTTTGCAGACTAATCATGTGCCTTGAGTTTCCCAGACGTTTCATCGCTAGGCACAAGACGGTTTGGTGCCCCTCGAAGACTATTGAAGACGGCATTTTTTCTACGTTTCTTTCTTGTGGATTTGAGTCGTAGGAAAGCTGTACTATTAAGAGGGGGTTCGCGTCGGAAAGGTTCGGGTGGAATCATCACGTACACGTTTTCTTCCTTGTCCCCTCCTTTCCCCTGCACTTTGGAGCATCCTCCGTTTATCCTCTTTGCCTTGTCATGGCTGCTGTTGATGGGCTTGTGGTAGTACTGCTCCCTGGAGCGGTAGTATCGCAGGCACCCGCGATAGTACCGCAGGTGCCCACGGTAGTACCGCTCCTCTGGAGCCGTAGTACCGTGGCCCCCAGGCCAAGTACCGCTCCATCGCGGCAGTAGGGGTGGATGTAATTTTTTACATCCGCGCCACCGCGGTAGTACCGCATCCCTTGCGCGGTAGTATCGTGCGCGGCCTGGCTCAGGTGCCAGGCGGTAGTACCGGTCCTCTGCGGAGTACTGTGTCGGATTTTTGCTTCGTCCGTTTTCCAGCGGAAGTAGGCACTGATGTATTTTTATTCATCCACACTCTTCCCAGGCTAGGGGTTTCCTGCCTTGCGGTAGTACCGCAAGGGGGAGCGGTAGTACCGCGCCTGCGGCAGTACCGTCCTCAGCCCTTGTGCTACAGGTCTGCCCTAGCTACTGCTACTGCTGCGGTAGTACTGCGGTTCCTGACGGTAGTACCGCATGGCCTTGCGGTAGTACCGCTTGTCAGGAGCAGAAGTACCGCATGGCCTTGCGGTAGTACCGCTTGTCAGGAGCGGTAGTACCGTGAGTCGCGGGCTGGTTAAGTGGATAACGGTTGGATTTTGTCCATAGCTATAGAAGGGGTGTCTTCTTCCTCTAGTTGACCATCTCTTCCAACCCTAAGCTCCATTGTTGCTCCAAGCTCCATTTTCGCCCGATCTCACTCCCTAGCCAATCAAACTTGTTGATTTGCTCGGGAGTGGTTGAGAAGGCCCCGATCTACACTTCCACCAAGAGAAATTTGATTCCCCCCACTAATCCCTTGCGGATCTTGTTACTCTTGGGTGTTTGAGCACCCTAGACGGTTGAGGTCACCGCGGAGCCATAGTCCATTGTGGTGAAGCTTCGTGGTGTCGTTGGGAGCCTCCAATTCAGTTGTGGAGATTTCCCCAACCTTGTTTGTAAAGGTTCGGTCGCCGCCTCCAAGGGCACCGTAGTGGAATCACGGCATCTCGCATTGTGTGAGGGCGTGAGGAGAATACGGTGGCCCTAGTGGCTTCTTGGGGAGCATTGTGCCTCCACACCGCTCCAACGGAGACGTACTTCCCCTCAAAAGGGAAGGAACTTCGGTAACACATCCTCGTCTCCACCGGCTCTACTCTTGGTTATCTCGTGCCTTTACTTGTACAAGCTTATTTGTGATATATCTCTTGCTTGCTTGTGTACCTATCTTTGTTGCATCATATAGGTTGCTCACCTAGTTGCATTTCTAGACAACCTACTTTGATGCAAAGTTTAAATTGTTAAAGAAAAGTGAAAATTTGTTAGTTGCCTATTCACCCCCCTCTAGTCAACTATATCCATCCTTTCACTTGATCTCGTTGGCGCAGACGAAGTAGCGAAGGCGTTCGGAGATCCTCGACAAGCTCCTAGCCCGCAGGGAGGGCAGTGGCCGTGTGGACGGGGTCGGTCATGGTGGCCGTGGCGTCTGACTTCGTCCAGATCAACGGGATCGAGCGAGCGAGGAGGAGAAGTGGATTTGGGAGGGGGCGTCGAGGAGGAGTGAGGCCATGGCGGCAGGGAAGGCAGGCCATCACCCTTATCCATTCCCCTTCGATGCTAGCGAGGTGGTCGGGCGGGAGCCCGGCTCTGTAGCGACGCGGCTCGGGGAATAGGAGAAGACGACCGCGCGGGGACTGGACCGATGAGCCGGTTCGGTGGCAAGGCCCGGGTGGCAGGGCGAATCCCCTTTTTCATCGTCCTTTTGGTTTTTCAATTATTCTAATCTGTTTCTCCTTTTTAACACCGTTTTCTATTTATTCTTATCAACTAAATGATCTCTACTCCTAATGTCTCAGTTGGTAGTCTCCGTTCCGGGTTTATTTTCATCCCACCTCCCCTGGGTTTTTTTCGTCCTCCCTCCCACCTCCCAATTTCTTGTAGGTGCTTCTCAAGCTGGAGGACAACATATTAGTCAAGACATTAGGGATCCTCATTGATGTTTTATCTCTCGTCTGCACTTATTTTGTTTGCTCCAATTCTATATATTCTCACGAGTAGATGAGGTGTAAGCATGTGTAGTGTAGTTCCTTTTTCTACATATGGTGATTTATTTCTTCTTTGGTAACCCAACTAACGGATGGTAATCAATCTTCAAATACCAAAACCAAACGTACAAGGCAACAATATATTCACGTATCACAGTCAGATTCTTCTTTAGTACCGAGCTTAACTCACGGATGATAATCAATCTCCAAACAAAGGAAACAATCACCATCGTTTACCTCTCGCCAATGTTACATAAAAATAACACCGAGAATTTAGATGTATTGTTTGTCATGGAGCTGTGGCTGGCCGATTACATGAAATTAATTCCCTCAGTTGTGGTGGCAAATATAATACACATAATCCATATTGTTATGCACTAGCGCGTGTGCGTGTGAAATAGATGGATTATGGTCCTGTACCCAATAAGATGGATATGTGTGTGTGTGTTAGAGAGAGAGAGAGAGGGAGGGAGAGGGGGAGAGAGAGTGAGGAAGAGGGAGGGAGAGTGTGTGTGTGTGTGTGTAAGAATTTGATGGTAAAAAAAGGTCGTCAATGTCACTTAATATGTATGAGAATATTAAATGTAATATTAACATAATTGATATTGAACTCTTAAAGTTAATGTGGCCCCGTTGCAACGCACGAGCGTTCTTCTAGTGTCTATCTAAGTGGGAGTTCTTAAGTAATATGATTAATTGAACTTAAATTTATCATGAACTTGGTCCTGATAGTATTTGCATATCTATATTGTAGATCAATTGCTCGCGTATAGCTTCCCCGTTTTATTTTTGATATGTTCCTAGAGAAAAATAAGTTGAAAGATGTTAGTAGCAATGATGCGGACTAGCTCCGTGATCCGAGGATTTTCCTCAATGCTGCACAGAAGTATTATGTCCTTGATGCACCACTAGGTGACAGAACTGTTGCAGGAGCAGATGCAGACGTTATGAACATTTGACAAGCTCGGTATGATGACTACTTGATAGTTTAGTGCACCATGCTTTACGACTTAGAACCAGGACTTCAAAAATGTTTTGAACAACATGGAGCATATGAGATGTTCCAAGAGTTGAAATTGGTATTTCATGCTCATGCCCGTGTCGAGAGCTATGAAACCTCTGGCAGTACTTTGCCTACAAGATGGAGGAGAATAGCTCAACCAGTGAGCATGTGCTCAGATTGTCTGGGTACTACAATTGCTTGAATCAAGTGGGAGTTAATCTTCCATATAAAATAGTGATTGACAGAGTTCTCTAGTCACTATCACCAAGTTACTGGAACTTCATGATGAACTATAATATGCAAGGGATGACGAAAGTAATTCCCAAGCTCTTCGCGATGCTGAAATCAGCGAAGGTAGAAATCAAGAAAAGCATCAAGTGTTAATGGTTGACAAGACCACTAGTTTCAAGTAAAAGGGCAAGGGAAAGAAAGAGAACTTCAAAAAGAATGGCAAGCAAGTTGCCACTCTCATGAAGAAGTCCAAAGCTAGACCCAAGCCTGAAACTAAGTGCTTCTACTGCAAAGGAAATGGTCACTGGAAGTGGAAATGCCCTAAATACTTGGCGGATAAGAATGATGGCATACTGAACAAAGGTATATTGGATATACATGTTATTGATGTGTACTGTACTAGTGTTTATAGCAACCCCTCGGTATTTGATACTGGTTCAGTTGCTAAGAGTAGTAACTCGAAACGGGAGTTGCAAAATAACAGAGACTAGTTAACGGCGAGGTGATGATGTGTGTTGGAAGTGATTCCAAGGTTGGTAAGATCACCATCGCACACTCCATTTACCTTTGGGATTAGTGTTGAACCTAAAATAAATGTTATTTTGTGTTTGCGTTGAGCAGATTGTATCATGTTTATTGCAATACGGTTATTCATTTAAGTCAAAGAATAATTGGTGTTCTATTTACATGAATAAAACCTTCTATGGTCATACACTCAATATAAATGGTTTATTGAATCTCGATCGAAGTGATACACATATTCATAATATTGAAGCCAAAAGATGCAAAGTTAATAATGATAATTCAACTTATTTGTGGCATTGTCGTTTAGGTCATATTGGTGTAAAGCGCATAGAGAAACTCCATGCTGATGGGCTTTTGGAATCACTTGATTATGAATGACTTGATACTTGTGAACAATGCCTCATGGACAAGACGACTAAGACTCCATTCTTCGGAACAATGGAGCGTGCAACTGACTTATTGGAAATAATACATACCGATGTATGCGGTCCGATGAGTGTTGAGGCTCGCGGTAGGTATCGTTATTTTCTGACCTTCACAGATGATTTGAGCAGATATGGTATTGATACGTCTCCAATGTATCTATAATTTTTGATTGCTCCATGCTATATTATCTACTGTTTTGGGCAATATTGGGCTTTATTATCAACTTTTATATTACTTTTGGGACTAACCTATTAACCGGAGGCCCAGCCCAGATTTGTTGTTTTATGCCTATTTCAGTGTTTTGAAGAAAAGGAATATCAGACGGAGTCCAAACGGAACGAAATCAACTGGAAGTTATTTTTGGAAGGAGACACGCCTGATGGACTTGAACCCCATGTCAAGGAAGAAACGAGGTGCTCACGAGGATGGGGGCGCCCCCCCCCCCTAGGGTGCACCCCCTATCTCGTGGGGCCCTCGTGGCTCCCCTGACGTACCTCCTGCACCCATATATACCTAAGTGACCTAAAACTTCTAGAACGCAACATAGATCGGGAGTTCCGCCGCCAGAAGCCTCCGTAGCCACCGAAAACCAATCTAGACCCATTCCGGCACCCTGCCGGAGGGGGCAATCCTTCTTCGGTGGCCATCTTCATCATCCCGGTGCTCTCCATGACGAGGAGGGAGTAGTTCTCCCTCGGGGCTGCGGGTATGTACCAGTAGCTATGTGTTTGATCTCTCTCTCTCGTGTTCTTGAGATGATACGATCTTGATGTATCGTGAGCTTTGCTATTATATTTGGATCCTATGATGTTTCTTCCCCCCTCTTCTCTCTTGTAATGAATCGAGTTTCCCCTTTGAAGTAATCTTATCAGATTGAGTCTTTAAAGACTTGAAAACACTTGATGTATGTCTTGCCGTGGATATCTGTGGTGGCAATGGGATACCACGTGCCACTTGATGTATGTTTTGGTGACCAACTTGCGGGTTTCGTGACATTGGGAACCTATGCATAGGGGTTGGCACATGTTTTCGTCACGATTCTCCGGTATAAACTTTGGGGCACTCTTTGAGGTCCTTTGTGTTGGTTGAATAGATGAATCTGAGATTGTGTGACGCATATCATATAATCATACCCACAGATACTTGAGGTGACATTGGAGTATCTAGGTGACATTAGGGTTTTGGTTGATTTGTGTCTTAAGGTGTTATTCTAGTACGGACTCTAGGGCTGTTTGTGACACTTATAGGAATAGCCCAACGGATTGATTGGAAAGAATAACTTTGAGGTGGTTTCGTACCCTACCATAATCTCTTCGTTCGTTCTCCGCTATTAGTGACTTTGGAGTGACTCTTTGTTGCATGTTGAGGGATAGTTTTATGATCCAATTATGTTAGTATTGTTGAGGGAACTTGCACTAGCGAAAGTATGAACCCTAGGCCTTATTTCCACACATTGCAATACCGTTTACGCTCACTTTTATCACTTGCTACCTTGCTGTTTTTATAATTTCAGATTACAAAAACCTTTATCTGCCATCCATATACCACTTGTATCACCATCTCTTCGCCGAACTAGTGCACCTATACAATTTACCATTGTATTGGGTGTGTTGGGGACACAAGAGACTCTTTGTTATTTGGTTGCAGGGTTGCTTGAGAGAGACCATCCTCATCCTACGCCTCCTACGGATTGATAAACCTTAGGTCATCCACTTGAGGGAAATTTGCTACTGTCCTACAAACCTCTGCACTTGGAGGCCCAACAACGTCTACAAGAAGAAGGTTGTGTAGTAGACATCAGGTATATCTACTTGATGAAACATAAGTCTGAAACATTTGAAAAGTTCAAAGAATTTCAGAGTGAAGTGGAAAATCATCGTAACAAGAAAATAAAGTTTCTACGATCTGATCGCGGAGACGAATATTTGAGTTACGAGTTTGGTCTTCAACTAAAACAACATCGAATAGTTTCACAAATTCATGCCACTTGGAACACCACAACATAATGGTGTGTCCAAACGTCATAACCTTACTTTATTCGATATAGTGCAATCTATGATGTCTCTTACCGATTTACCACTATCGCTTTAGGGTTATGCATTAGAGACAACTACATTCACGTTAAATAGGGCACCATCTAATTTGTTGAGACGACACCGTATGAACTATGGTTTCGCTAGAAACCGAATCTGTTGTTTCTTAAAGTTTGGGGTTGCGATGCTTATGTGAAAAAGTTTCAACCTGATAAGCTCGAACCCAAATCGGAGAAATGTGTCTTCATAGGATACCCAAAGGAGACTATTGGGTACACCTTCTATCATACATCTGAAGGCAAGAAATTCGTTGCTAAGAATGGATCCTTTCTAGACAAGGAGTTTCTCTCGAAAGAAGTGAGCGGGAGGAAAGTAGAACTTGATTAGGTAACTGTACCTGCTCCCTTATTGGAAAGTAGTTCATCACAGAAATCTGTTCCTGTGACTCCTACACCAATTAGTGAGGAAGCTAATGATGAAGATCATGTAACTTCAGATCAAGTTACTACCGAACCTCGTAGGTCAACCAGAGTAAGATCCGCACCAAAATGGTACGGTAATCCTGTTCTGGAAGTCATGTTACTAGACCATGACGAACCTATGAACTATGAGGAAGCGATGATAAGCCCAGATTCCGCAAAATGGCTTGAGGCCATGAAATCTGAGATAGGATCCATGTATTAGAACAAAGTATGGACTTTGATTGACTTGCCCGATGATCGATGCGTCATTGAGAATAAATGGATCTTCAAGAGGAAGACGGGCGCTGATAGTAGTGTTACTATCTACAAAAGCTCGAATTGTCGCAAAAATGTTTTCGACATGTTCAAGGTGTTGACTACGATGAGATTTTCTCACTCGTATCGATGCTTAAAATTATGTCCGAATCATGTTAGCAGTTGCCGCATTTTATGAAATGTGGAAAATGGATGTCAAAACTGCATTCCTTAATGGATTTCTTAAAGAAGAGTTGTATATGATGCAACCAAAAGGTTTTGTCGATCCTAAAGGTGCTAACAAAGTGAGCAAGCTCCAGCGATCCATCTATGGACTGGTGCAAGCATTTCGGAGTTGGAATATATGCTTTGATAAAGTGATCAAAGCATATGGTTTTATACAGACTTGCGGTGAAGCCTGTATTTACAAGAAAGTGAGTGGGAGCACTACAGCATTTCTGATAAGTATATGTGAATGACATATTGTTGATCGGAAATAATTTAGACTTTTCTAGAAAGCATAAAGGAATGTTTGAAAGGAGTTTTTCAAAGAAAGACATCGGTGAAGCTACTTACATATTGAGCATCAAGATCTATAGAGATAGATCAAGACGCTTGATATATTTTGAAGCTACTTACAGTCAAAGAAGGAGTTATTGCCTGTGTTGCAAGGTATGAAGTTGAGTAAAGACTCAAAATCCGACCACGGCAGAAAATAGAAAGAGAATGAAAAGTCATTCCCTATGCCTCAGTCATAGGTTCTATAATGTATGATGTGCTGTATACCATACCTATTGTGTACCTCACCATGAGTGGATCACTGGACAGCGGTCAAAAATATCCTTAGTGAAATAAGGAAATGTTTCTCGGTTATGGAGGTGACAAAGAGTTCATCGTAAAGAGTTACGTCGATGCAAGCTTTGACACCGATCTAAATGACTCAAAGTCTCGATCTAGATACATATTGAAAGTGGGAGCAATTAGCTGGAGTAGCTCCGTACAAAGCATTGTAGACATAGAAAATTTGCAAAATACATACGGCTCTGAATGTGGTAGACCCGTTGACTAAATTTCTCTCACAGGCAAAACATGATCACTCTTTGGGTGTTAATCACAAAGCAATGTGAACTAGATTATTGACTCTAGTAAACCCTTTGGGTATTAGTCACATGGAGATGTGAACTAATCACATAAAGATGTGAACTATTGGTGTTAAATCACATGACGATGTGAACTAGATTATTGACTCTAGTGCAAGTGGGAGACTGAAGGAAATATGCCCTAGAGGCAATAATGAAGTTGTTATTTATATTTTCTTATATCATGATAAATGTTTATTATTCATGCTAGAATTTTATTAACCAAAAACTTAGTACATGTGTGAATACATAGACAAAACAGAGTGTCCCTAGTATGCCTCTCCTCGACTAGCTCGTTAATCAAAGATGGTTAAGTTTCCTAACCATATACATGTGTTGTCATTTGATGAATGGGATCACATCATTAGAGAATGATGTGATGGACAAGACCCATTCGTTAGCTTAGCATGAATGATCGTTAAGTTTTATTGCTATTGCTTTCATCATGATTTATACATGTTCCTCTGACTATGAGATTATGCAACTCCCGAATACCATAGGAACACCTTGTGTGCTATCAAATGTCACAACGTAACTGGGTGATTATAAAGATGCTCTACAGGTGTCTCCGATGGTGTTTGTTGAGTTGGCATAGATCGAGATTATGATTTGTCACTCCGATTGCCGGAGAGGTATCTCTAGGCCATCTCGGTAATGCACATTGATACATCTCCAATGTATCTACTTTTCCAAAAACTTTTGCCCTTGTTTTGGACTCTAACTTGTATGATTTGAATGGAACTAACCCGGACTGACGCTGTTTTCAGCAGAATTGCCATGATGTTGTTTTATGTGCAGAAAACAAAAGTTCTCGGAATGACCTGAAACTCCACGGGGTATCTTACAATAAATAATAAAAAATCCTCACCAAAGATGAAGACCAGGGGGGCACACCCTTCTCACGAGGGTGGGGGCGCCCCCCCTAAGGCACGCCCCCCTACCTCGTGGGCCCCCTGGAGACCCCTCGACTCCAACTCCAACTCTATATAAATGCTTTCGGGGAGAAAAAAGGAGAAGAAATCATCACGTTTTACGATACGGAGCCGCCGCCAACCCTAAAACCTCTCGGGAGGGCTGATCTGGAGTCCGTTCGGGGCTCCGGAGAGGGGAATCCGTCGCCATCGTCATCATCAACCATCCTCCATCACCAATTTCATGATGCTCACCGCCGTGCGTGAGTAATTCCATCGTAGGCTTGCTGGACGGTGATGGGTTGGATGAGATTCACCATGTAGTCGAGTTAGTTTTGTTAGGATTTGATCCCTAGTATCCACTATGTTCTGAGATTGATGTTGCTATGACTTTGCTATGCTTAATGCTTGTCACTAGGGCCCGAGTGCCATGATTTCAGATCTGAACCTATTATGTTTTCATCAATATATGAGAGTTCTAGATCCTATCTTGCAAGTCTATAGTCACCTATTATGTGTTATGATCCGTTAACCCCGAAGTGACAATAATCGGGATACTTATCGATGATGACCGTAGTTTGAGGAGTTCATGTATTCACTATGTGTTAATGCTTTGTTCCGGTTCTCTATTAAAAGGAGGCCTTAATATCCCTTAGTTTCCGTAAGGACCCCGCTACCATGGGAGGGTAGGACAAAAGATGTCATGCAAGTTCTTTTCCATAAGCACGTATGACTATATTCGGAATACATGCCTACATTACATTGACGAATTGGAGCTAGTTCTGTGTCACCCTATGTTATGACTGTTACATGATGAACCACATCCGGCATAATTATCCATCATTGATCCAATGCCTACGAGCTTTCCATATACTGGTTTACGCTTATTTACTTTCTCGTTGCTATTGTTACAATCACTACAAAATACCAAACACATTACTTTGCTTTCATTACTCTTTTGTTACCGTTACCATCACTATCATATTACTTTTCTACTAAACACTTCGCTGCAGATACTAAGTTTCCAGGTGTGGTTGAATTGACAACTCAGTTGCTAATACTTGAGAATATTCTTTGGCTCCCCTTGTGTCGAATCAATAAATTTGGGTTGAATACTCTACCCTCAAAAGTTGTTGCGATCCCCTATACTTGTGGGTTATCAAGACTAATTTCTGGCGCCGTTGCCGGGGAGCATAGCTCTATTATTTGAGTCACTTGGGATTTAAATCTAATGGACACTATGAAGAACTTGAGAGATCCAAAAACCAAGATCTATCCCTCAACTACGAGGGGAGGTAAGGAACTGCCATCTAGCTCTACACTTGATTCACCTTCTGTTATGAGTAAACTTGCGACACCTACACCTGCTTCTGATATTCGTTCTGATATGTCGCATGTTATTGATGATGCTACTTCTGCTATGCATGATACTTATGATGAAACTACCTCTATGCCTGATACTACTATGCCACTTAGAGATTTTCTAGAGGAACGACTTGCTAGGGCTAGAGATTGAAAATATTGAATCTGATTATGAAGATGAAAGTGATGATGAAGAATCACTTGTTATTCCTGAGGGTTATTTATTTGATCAAGATGCTTCTTTAGCTATTTTAGCCTGCAAACATAGATATGAACTCAAAAGGTTATTAGCTGAATGGAATAAGCAATCTCCAAATGCTAGGATGAGACCTGACCTGCTTTTACTACTTCACCTATATGTGTTGCTGATAAGGATTATGAATTCTCTGTTGATCCTCATATAATTACTTTGGTTGAATCTGATCCTTTTCATGGCTATGAATCTGAAACTGTTGTAGCACATCTTACTAAATTAAATGATATAGCCACCCTGTTCACTAATGATGAGAGATCTCGCTACTTTTATATCCTTAAAATATTTCCGTTCTCATTAAAGGGTGATGCTAAGATATGGTTTAATTCTCTTGATCCTGGTTGTGTGCGTAGTCCCCAGGATATGATTTATTACTTCTCTGCTAAATATTTCCCTGCTCATAAGAAACAAGCTGCTTTAAAGGAAATATACAACTTTGTGCAAATTAAAGAAGAGAGTCTCCCACAAGCTTGGGGAGGCTTGTCAAGTTACTTAATGCTTTGCCTGATCATCCTCTTAAGAAAAATGAAATACTTGATATCTTCTATAATGGACTAACCGACGCTTCTAGAGATTACCTGGATAGTTGTGCTGATTCTCTTTTCAGGGAAAGAACACCGGATGAAGCTGAAATCTTATTGAATAATATGTTGACAAATGAAAATAATTGGGCACCTCCTGAGCCAGCTCCTGAGACAGCTCCTGCTCCAATTAATGATCCTATTCCTAAACCAACTCCGAAGAAGAGAGGTGTTCTATTTCTCAGTCCTGAAGATATGCAAGAGGCAAAGAAATCTATGAAATAAAAAGGTATTAAAGCTGAAGATGTTCAGAATTTACCTCCTATTGAAGAAATACATGGTCTCAATTTACCGCCTGATGAAGAAATATATGATCTTAATCCTTTATTTATTGAAGAACCTCTAGTCCTCAATAACCCGACACAGGTAGTAAAGGTAAATTATCTCTATAGATATGATAAAGCTGAAATCCCTCCTACTAAAATTGCTAGTCAATGCTTGGATGAGTTTGATAATTTTATGTTTAAGCAAGAAGACTTCAATGCTTATTTTGGTAGACAATTAAAACAAGATGCTGATATGATTAAATACTTGGGTGATTATATGGCTAATATTAGAGGTGAACTTAAACTTGTTAGCAAACATGCCTCTATAGTTACCACTCAAGTAGAACAAGTACTTAAAGCTCAAAAAGAATTGCTCAATGAGATGAATAGTAAGAAAAATGATTATGCTGTTAAAGTGGCTACTAGAACTGGTAGAATGACTCGGGAACCTTTGTATCCTGAAGGCCACCCTAAGAGAATTGAGCAAGATTCTCAGAGAAATAAAATTGATGCACCTAGTTCTTCTAAAAAGAAGAAAAGGAAAAATGGTAGAACTGTGCAAACTTCTAGTGAACCTATTGTTGAACCACTTGATAATCCAAATGATATTTCTATTTCTGATGCTGAAACTCAATTTGGCAATGAACATGAACCTAATGAAAATGTTAATGATGATGTTCATAATAATGCTCAACCTAGTAATGATAATGATGTAGAAACTGAACCTGTTGTTGATCTTGATAACCCACAATCAAAGAATCAACGTTATGATAAGAAAGATTTTGTTGCTAGGAAACATGGTAAAGAAAGAGAACCTTGGGTTCAGAAACCCATGCCTTTTCCTCCCAAACCATCCAAGAAAAAGGATGATGAGGATTTTGAGCGCTTTGCTGAAATGATTAGACCTATCTTTTTGCGTATGCGATTAACTGATATACTCAAAACAAATCCTTATGCTAAGTACATGAAAGATATTATTACAAATAAAAGAAAGATACCAGAAGCTGAAATTTCCACCATGCTTGCTAATTATACTTTTAAGGGTGGAATACCAAAGAAACTTGGAGATCCAGGAGTACCTACTACACCATGCTCCATTAAAAGAAATTATGTTAAAACGGCTTTATGTGATCTTGGAGCCGGTGTTAGTGTTATGCCTCTCTCTTTATATCGTAGACTTGATTTGAATAAGTTGACACCTACTGAAATATCTTTGCAAATGGCTGATAAATCAACTGCTATACCTGTCGGTATTTGTGAGGATGTGCCTGTTGTAGTTGCAAACGTTACTATTTTAACAGACTTTGTTATTCTTGATATTCCCGAGGACGATAGTATGTCTATTATTCTTGGAAGACCTTTTCTTAATACTGCAGGGGCTGTTATTGATTGCAACAAAGGCAATGTCACTTTTCATGTTAATGGTAATGAGCATACGGTGCACTTTCCGAGGAAACAACCTCAAGTTCATAGTATCAATTCTATCGGAAAAGGTCCATCGATTATATTTGGAGGTTTTGAATTTCCTCTTCCTACTGTCAAGAAGAAATATTATATACTTATTATTGGGGATGTGCATATCCCCGTTGAGGTAACCTAGTGTTATTCGAAATTTCTCCGGTTTCATGTTAATCGGAATGAGTTTGTTAACAAGACTTGATCAACCTTGTTAATGGATTCCTTTTGACAAGCATGAGATGGGTGAAACTAGAAGCACAACCTTCTGTACCCTCTCTATATTGTCTGTTGTTTAGTTGAAATAAAATAAAAATAAATAATTTTCTGTATGTTATCTGATTATCCGTGCAATATACAAATACCTCGAAAATAAAAGTTCTCCAAATGCCCTGAAAATTAAATATGATTTTTTAGAGAATATTTGAGGATTTATGGAACAAAGAAGACACCAGGGGGGCCAACCACCTTGCCACGAGGGTGGAGGGCGCGCCCCCCTGCCTCGTGGGCCCACAGTGGCCCTCCTCCACTTATTCTTTCAGCCACACACTTCATCTTCCTCCCCCAAACACGAGAAACCAGCTCAAACCCGAGTCCAAGATCATTTTACTTCCACTTTCGATCTCCTTGCTCAAAGCACCTCTCACAAAACTGCTTGGGGAGATTGTTCCTTGGTATGTGACTCCTCCATTGGTCCAATTAGTTTTTGTTCTAGTGCTTTATTCATTGCAAATTTGTGTTGCTTAGGTGACCCTATTCTTGAGCTTGCATGTCAAATTTATATGGTCAAAAGTAGTTTTGATGCATGATATAGGCCCTAGGCACTTGTAGGAGTAGTTGCTATCAATATTATTGAGTTTGGTTTACTTTTATTTTGAAGTTACTAAAAATTTCAGAATTTTTCAGAAAATGATGAGGAGATTATTGAGGGGCTCATCGAGCCAAAGCTCGAAGGAAAAGGCGCCGAAGCCTAAGTATAATTCGTCGCGCACCGCGGAGGTTCGGGCGTGTGAATGGCCTTCCGAGGATTTCTTGAGAGCAGCCGGGATTTATGAAGATTTTCATGAGTTGGCTCATAATGCAGGCCTCACCGCTTTCCTCCACAACCAATGCGATCAGTATCTCTTACTCACAAATACCTTTGTGCAAAACTTTCATTTTCATTCTAGGAACTCACCACCTACGGTGGAGTTTCATTTATATGATGAGCATAAGGAGATGTCACTTTATGATTTCTGTCGGATTTGTTTAGTCCCTTTTGGGGGCAAGACAGAAGAACCACATCATGATGATCTGGAGGGATTTATTAATACTATCACTGTAGGGGAAACTAGGAAGGTTTCCGATGCACGAATCACTAGCATACATTTTCCTGTTTTACGTTACTTTGCATTATTTGTTAGTCGTTGCTTAATTGGTCACGGAAACTGTGGAAACCTTAGTATCCCTGATATTATTATTTTTCTCCAAGGTTTATACAGTGACAACACTTTTAGTATGGGCGTCATTATTGCTAGACGGTTAAGTAATAACCGTACTAAGGGTCCCATCTTTGGAGGCATCTATGCTACACGCCTAGCTGCACATTTTAACATACCTATTAGGCATGCTGAGAAGGAAGAAAAAGTGTTGCCTCGTGTTTATTTAGATTATAAAAGTATGGTGGCACATGATTTCATTATTAAGAATAGGGCAGGAGAGCTTAAATATCAATTGTTCTTTAATAAACATCATCCTGAGACCATTACCTTGCCTGCTCCTGCTTTGTTTAATTTGACTGTAGGCAAGTACCTTGTTCCGTTGTCGGCTATCCACGCCTACCGGAACCCTGCACCAGCCGAGGAGCCAGAACCGGAACCACAATTTGATCCTGCACGACAGTCTAACTATCAATGGGATCCGGAGATGATTGCCAGCCAGTGGCAATCGGAGCCTTCTTCTTCCTCATCACAGTACGACCCCAAAAACTATTATTATGGATATCAGCCAGGCCAGCCGTGGCCATAGACCAACTTAGGCCAAAAGCCTAACCTTGGGGAGTATGTATTTCCCACCAACATTACATTTATGTTCACACACACTCATTGCTAGATGTCAGTGCTCATATTTTTTTCATTGTATCATCCATGCTAGTTTATTTCCTTTTATGCTTTCTTCTTGTGTGTTTAATAAACCTGAAGAAAACCAAAAAAAATTAGTTGTAGCTTTTAATTAATTTACTTTCCATGCCTGTAGTAGTAATTAAAAAGAAAACCCAAAAATATTTCTTGTTCTTCTTTTGCTTGTTGGGAGCTTTCCCGTGTAAATAGTTTTATTTCTTTTCTTTCTTTGAGGGTCAGTAGGAGAACATCATGATTAAATTGTTGAAGTGGCTCTTTTATGCATTATTGTTTATCTGACAGAAGAGCCCATATTGCCTTGTCTTCTCCCATTTATTGAATGCCTGCAGATTCCAGCTTAGTCCAATGCACGTGCACTCTTATTATTATTCACATCGTTCGGTCGTGCAAGTGAAAGGCAATTATGATGATATATGATGGACTGACTGAGATGAGAAAAGCTGGTACGAACTCGACCTCTTTTGTTTTTGTAAATATGATGAGTTCATCGTTCTTGATTCAGCTCGTTATGAATAAACATGTTTGCAATGACAATTAGAGATCATAGTTGCTTATGCCATGCTTGATTAGCTATGAGTTATAATGGTTTACCTTGCGTGCCAGCATGCTATTAAAATGGTTATGATGTGGTATGATAGGGTGGTATCCTCCTCTGAATGATTTAAGTGACTTGACTTGACACATGTTCACGCATGTAGTTGAAACAAATCAACATAGCCTTCACGATATTTATGTTCATGGTGGATTATATCCTACTCATGCTTGCATCCAATGTTTATTAATTTTAATGCATGTACATGGCTGTTGTCGCTCTCTAGTTGGTCGCTTCCCAGTCTTTTGCTAGCCTTCACCCGTACTAAGCGGGAATACTGCTTGTGCATCCAAACTCCTTAAACCCCAAAGTTATTCCACATGAGTCCATTATACCTTCCTATATGCGGTATCTACCTGCCGTTCCAAGTAAATTTGTATGTGCCAAACTCTAAACCTTCAAATAATCATCCTGTTTTGTATGCTCGAATAGCTCATATATCAACTAGGGTTGTCTGTATCTTCCATGTTAAGCGGGTTATTCTCAAGAGGAGTGGACTCCGCTCCTCACTCACTGTAACATCCCAAATTTTCAATTTGGAATGTTATAAAATAGATCATCACTGAATATCATATTTATTTGCATTTTGGGTTGATCCTAGAAATTCTACGCAACTCAAGGACCCTCAGAGAGAGTTGGGGATTTTGTTATTTTTATATTTGAGTTTTCTCAAATTTTGAAAATAGGATCATTTGATTTTATTTATTTTATCTTCAATTATTTCTATTATCAAAATATGAGAGAGGGAATAAAATGACTTTCCCAAAATAAAGAAATATTAAGGATTAAATAAAAAATCAAATAAGGTTTTATTCTCGAGTTTTTCGTGGTTTTATTTGAATTTAGGAAAAATTGCATGTTTTCAAAAATTGCATTTAGGGCCAAGAAATTGTTCATCCTGTTCTAAATATTTTATTTAGACGGTGAAAATTTGTTTTGGCAATTTTAGATTTTTTATTTATTTTTCTAGAATTTTTCTTAGTTTCGGCGAAATTGTTTTAAAAACACCCGTGCCCGACTGGGCCAAAGGCCCAGCCGATCCAGGCCGGCCCGCCAGGCCACCGCCTCCCTCGCCGAGCTGCCGCCGGACTCGGGGAGACCGAGCCGGGCACGCCCCCACCGCCGACCCCCTCCCCAAGCAAGGCCGCCCCCTCTCTCTTAAATAGCCACCCCGGGGCCCCCCTGGGAGCCCCGAGTCGCCACCCGCCGCCGCCCACGCAGCCCCGCCGCCACTGCCGCCGCACGCCGCCTACACCGCGCCGCACATCATCGCCGCTGCCGCCGCCGCCGCTACCCATCACCGCCGCCCGAAAGCCCCACCTGAGCCCCGCCGGACCGAGCCGAGGTAGCCGCCCTGCCGCCCGGTTTTCTGAGAAAACCTGCTTTGGTTTTTTTAGAAAACCCTAGTTTTTGTTTTTTAAAATAAATCGGTTTTTTCTGGTTTATTTATTTAGCGAGCGTTCGCTCGTCCGTTTGTTTTAACGAACGCGTTCATCGTTTAGTTCCAGAAAACGAACATTCGTTCGTTATTCTATTCGTCGTTTTTCTTTTTCTCAGATTAATCCGCGATTATTTCTGATCGCGGTTTCTGATCCGATTTTCGTTCTAGTTTAACTTTTCGCTCGTTTATCGGAATCAGGCGATTCAAGCGCCTGGAGTTTCGTCTCGAAACCCTATTTCCGTTTAACCAACTCAAACAAGTTTTTGCCTCAGTAAAATTTGACCTAGATTCAGATTAGTAAACGGAGCTTGTTTCGTTTGCCGTTTGTCTTTTGTTGCTTCATTTGTTTTGATTCTTTTTGCCAACCGGAGTTCTTAAGTTGAACTATCTGGTTAGATCTCTTATTCGAGTTTTACATGTGCATTAGATGAGTACTTATTGTATGCTTGTTTGTTTGTGATAGAGTACCCAGAGTGCGCTGCTTGCTACTTCGAATCGCTAGTTTTCACGGATCATCAGCAAGGCAAGTAACACTTTGATCATACTTCTTATTACCCAGTTTTTATTGCATTAGATCAATCCTCACACATTGCATGGTTAGGATCTAATTAAATTGTGGGTTCAGGAAGTAGATGAGGTAGTACCTATTACCTGTTTATTATCAAACCTTTGGGAGTTACTTCTACGTTTGCTTATTATGCCATGCTATGCTAGTAGACGTGGATTGGGTGAGTGTATCCATGATAGATGTGAGATTGTTAAATTAATGGTTTATCTAAGGTGGCAACTTAAACACACATCTGGGTGGATTGAGGCACCTGGGTATTCCAGCGATTGCATGTTTTTCTTTTGGACCGCCACCCAGGCTCAAAGGGATCATGAGATTATTCATACTAGAAACTTCCGTGTGCAGCCACAAGCTACTATGGGCTCTAGCATAGTTGAATAAGTTGTGCGAACTCTTACAGTGGTAGACTAGCAGATGTAGGGGATGTAGGTTGGTACGGTCTACCCGTTCGTAAGGTGCAAGCGCTTCTGAAAGACTATGTCTCGGTCATCCGTTTCTCAAACATCATGTAGTGCGAGAATCCCAACGGAGGAGATCGAGTCTTGTGGGGAAAAGTGCGCAAACCTCTGCAGAGTGTATAAACTAATCATGGTTAGTCGTGTCCCCAGTTATGGACATCTTGAGTATCTAGTACTTGGATTATCATGTGAATCTCATTATGTTACTCTAAATTAATTTTGTTGGGTTTTAATGATGATGCTTAATTGGGATTGAGATGTTGTCTACACTCTCAATGTTTAACAACTACCATGATAGTTAAATAAAATTTATTCCTTTGCAGTAGGGAAAAATTGGCTTTACGCAAAACTGTAACCATAGAGCTTACCACCAGCCAAATATGCATGTAGTATAGCCTTATTCTTTCATTGCTCTCTATGTGTTACATTGCCAGCATATTCCATGTGCTGACCCATTTTGGGCTGCAACGTTCATGTTGCAGACTTTTCAGACGACGAGTAAGGTGCCTTTAGGTCGTGGTTCTATACTCAGTGATGCCGTTGGAGTTGATGGACTCACTTATCTTCCAAGCCTTCCGCTGTTATCGTTATTAGATGGCCTTAAGCCATATTTATTGTAATAAGTTCTCTTTTGAGACACTCGATGTAATAAGTGTGTGATTGCTACTCTGTTATAAATCCTTCAAGTACTATGTGGTGTCAGCATTACTGATCCAGGGATGACACCGGAGCACAGAGATTGGACCGTTTGAGGTATGGTCGCTACAAGATGGTATCAGAGCACACGCTGACTGTAGGACACGACCACTAAGCTAAAGCCCTAAATCACTACTCACTCTTCTCATTCTGACTCCTCATCTTTTCTACTCTTTTAGGATGGCGGATGCAAGGAACAAGTTCACACAGCCAGATGAAGATACACCCTCACCTGAAGGAAGTCACTAAGTACCTGAACATCGGAGTACCAAGCTTCACCGGAACCTACAACGCCACTTTACCTGAAGAGGAGCGCTGGATGATTCAAGTTCAAGTTCCAGGAAGGACGTTCATGCCAGTCACCGAGCCCATAGAGTTTTCCTTTGATGCACCGACATGGAGTCTAGGAAAGAGCATGGCAGCTCACATCGCCATGGGACATATTGGAGAAGTTTACCGCAATGATCTCAAGGATACTATCTACCAGATTTGTGGGCGCCGAGATGAGCACTGGGAGATGATCAACACCAAGAAGGATAGATCAATTGCAGCTTTTATCCAGGAGTTAAACCAGCACATTAGATGTCAAGAGAACCAGATGTGCGCCGACATGATAGATCTGAAGAAGGCGAGGACAAGAATCAAGGAACTGGAGGAAGAACTCAAGGCTACACGTGAAGATTATGAAGAGGAAATCGAAGTACTAGTGGAGAAGAATGATGACCTGATCAAGAAGATCGGAATATTTATGGGAGGCCCTACACCAGTAGAAGAAGACGAAGAACCCAAGGAGATTCGCCCTGAAGACTACATCATCATCGACGACACCGACTCGGATCCATATGATAGTGATGATGACTATGTTGATGAAGCTGGAGCAGATATCATGGAGTCTGCAACCGAAGAATATTTCTAGTAGACCACCTCATTAGTAGTAGTCCACCATGTAAATATAGTAGTCCGAGCACTTTTGCGATAGTTAGATCGATTGTATGCCCTTGTTTGATTGATTGAAGTGAATTGTTTGTTTTGCCTCATGTGCATATGGGTACTGTTATCTCTCTAGACCCCCTCTATTCTTAATCTCATCTTTTCTAAACCCTCAGATGCCTCCGAGACGTGACCCCGGATTTACCTTCCCACCGGAGCTCACTTAGTTGATCTAGCAGCAGAACACATTGATGCAGTTGCTAGTCCAGAATCAGAATCAGGGGAACAACAACACCAACCCACCACCACCACCACCTGTTGACCACTTAGCATGTTTTCTTAGGCTGAATCCGCCAGTGTTCTCTAGTAGCACCGAGCCGATAGTAGAAGATGATTGGCTCCGCAAGATAGCTAGGGAGTTGACCACGGCAGGATGCACAGATGCGGAAAAGGTAAAGTTTGCCGCACATCAGCTTGAAGGACCCACAGCATCATGGTGGGAGAATTTCACAGCCACTTTCCCTATCGACACTATCACATGGGACCAGTTTTAGCAAGCTTTCCGTACTGCCCATGTTTCAGCAGGAGCTATGGCCATGAAGAAGCGTGAGTTTCGCAACTTGCGCCAAGGAGGACGGATAGTTGGCCAGTATGTGGAGGACTTTAGTAAGCTAGCACGTTATGCCCCAGATGATGTTGCTACGGATGCGGCTAAACAGGAGAAGTTTCTGGAAGGACTGGATGATGAATTGAGCATGCAGTTGATGGTAGCAACCTTCAACAACTACCAGGAGTTGGTAGATCGTGCTCTTATGATTGAAGGGAAGCAGCAGCAAATTGAGAACCGCAAGAGGAAGTATGTACAAGGGAAGTACAATTCTGGAGCTCAGCAGAAGCCGCGTTTTACCCCTAGACCGGGAGGACACTTCCAACATACCCATGGAGGAGGTAGCTCGCATAACCATAATGCCCCCAAGAATGGTAATGGGAATGGAGGAAGCAATGGCCAGAACCGCACCAACCCATCAACCCCAGCCAAGAGAGACCTGAGCCAAGTCACTTGTTTTAAGTGCCAGAAGACCAGACATTATGCCAATGAATGTCCTGAATCCCATAATGGAAATGGCAATGGAAGGTCTGGGAAGAAACTGAACCCTTTCAATAGGGCACAGGTGAACCACGTTAACGTGGAGGAGGTTGAAGAGCAGCCGGATGCAGTAATCGGTAAGTTTTTGGTTAAGTCATTTACTACACTCGTTCTTTTTGATACGGGTGCATCGCATTCATACATCTCAAGGGGATTTGTGGATAAGTATAAACTGCCAACCCAAGCCCTTAGGTCACCCATGTTAGTAACTTCGCCTAGAGCAAAGTATATGGCTAGTCTATGGTGTGATCGTTTACCATTAAGGATTGGTAACTATGTATTTCCCTTGGACCTAATAGTATTGGAATCCCAAGGATTGGATCTGATATTAGGCATGGATTGGTTATCGAAGTATGAAGGGAACATTGAATGCGCCAGTAAGTCAATTTTGCTTACAACGCCAGAAGGAAGAAGGATCAAGTATGTATCCCGGCATGTGCCGAAGAGGACTCAAGTAAATTCCCTAACAGGAGTTGTGCAGGAGGAAGTACCAGTGGTAAAGGATTTCCCTGACGTATTTCCAGAGGAGTTGCCAGGCATGCCACCGGATAGAGATATTGAGTTTTTGATTGAGCTTTTGCCAGGCACAGGGCCGATATCTAAGAGACCATACAGGATGCCCACAAAGGATTTGGAGGAGATTAAGAAACAGATTAAAGAGTTATTGGATAAGGGTTATATTCGCCCAAGTTCTTCACCTTGGGGATCGCCGGTACTTTTAGTGGAGAAGAAGGATGGATCGTTAAGGATGGTTGTTGATTATCGAGGATTGAATGAAGTAACCATCAAGAACAAGTACCCACTACCGATGATCAATGATCTGTTTGATCGATTGCAAGGAGCTAAGGTATTTTCCAAGATCGATCTGCGATCAGGATACCACCAGTTGAAGATTCAAGAACAGGATATACCTAAAACAGCTTTTACCACCAGGTATGGGTTGTACGAGTATACCGTTATGTCATTTGGTCTGACTAACGCACCCGCATATTTTATGAACATGATGAACAAAGTATTTATGGAGTTTTTGGATAAGTTTGTCGTAGTGTTCATTGACGATATCCTAGTTTACTCGAAGAATGAAGAGGAGCATAAGGAGCATTTGCATTTGGTACTTGGAAAGCTCAAAGAACATCAGTTATATGCCAAGTTTAGCAAATGTGAGTTTTGGTTGAAGCAAGTTGGATTCCTCGGACACGTTATATCTGGAGAAGGTATAGCAGTAGACCCCACCAAGGTTGACACTGTGACAAATTGGGAAGCCCCAACAATAGTTGGAGAGATCCAGAGTTTTCTTGGACTCGCGGGATACTACCGGAGATACATTGAAAACTTCTCGAAGATTGTGAAGCCTATGACGGAGTTGTTGAAGAAGGATACCAAGTTCAAATGGACTGAAGAGTGTGAGACTAGTTTCCAGGAATTGAAGAAACGTTTGGTTACATCACCAGTGTTGATTTTGCCAGATTAGACCAAGGATTATGAGGTGTATTGTGACGCTTCACGTCGAGGACTTGGAGCAGTGCTTATGCAGGAAGGAAGAGTTGTTTCATATGCCTCACGACAGCTTAAGGCTCATGAGTTGAATTATGCCACGCATGATTTGGAGTTAGCAGCCGTAGTGCATGCGTTGAACACTTGGAGACATTTTCTCATTAGAAACCATTGTGAGGTGTACACGGATCACAAGAGTTTGAAGTACATCTTCACGCAGAAGGAGTTAAATCTCAGGCAGAGGAGATGGTTGGAGCTCATCAAGGATTATGATATGAGATTGCATTATCACCCCGGAAAGGCTAACGTAGTAGCTGATGCGCTGAGCCGTAAAAGTCATGTCAACACCTTAATGACGGGAGGTTTACCAAGAGAGTTAGCCGAGAATCTTCGTGAGCTATGTTTGGAGATAGTTCCGAGAGGCTATGTAGGAGCATTGGAGATTCAGTCTACTTAGATGAATAAGATCAGAGAAGCCTAGAAGACTGACAAGGAGATTTATTCTATTAAGGAGAAAATGAGCAAAGGAAAAGCTAAAGGATTTCGTGAGGATGAGCACGATACCCTATGGTTTGAAGACCGTGTTTATGTGCCCAATGACCTAGAGATCAGGAAGTTGATTTTACAAGAGGCCCATGATTCACCATATTCGATTCACCCAGGAAATACCAAGATGTATCTGGATTTGAAGGATATTTTCTGGTGGACCGGAATGAAGAAGGATATTGTGGAGTATGTAGCAGTTTGTGATATATGTCAGAGAGTAAAGGCAGAGCATCAGAAGCCAGCCGGATTACTACAGCCATTGCCAATACCCGAATGGAAGTGGGATAAGCTAGGCATGGATTTTATTACAGGTTTGCCCAGAACTCGTTCAGGCTATGACTCGATTTGAGTAGTAGTCGATCGTTTGACAAAGGTAGCTCATTTCATCCCAGTGAAGACTACCTATACTAGTGCCAAGTTAGCAAAGATATACATGACCAGGATTGTATGTCTGCATGGAGTTCCAAGAAGCATTGTATCAGATAGAGGAACCCAGTTTACCTCAAATTTCTGGAATCAGTTGCACGAAACTTTGGATACCAGGCTAGAATTCAGTACAACTTTCCATCCGCAGACAGATGGACAGACCAAGAGAGTCAATCAGATTTTGGAGGATATGCTGAGAGCTTGTGCGCTAGATTATGGATCTAGTTGGGACGACAATTTGCCATATGCAGAGTTCTCTTACAACAACAGTTATCAATCCAGTTTGAAGATGGCCCCTTTCGAAGCCTTGTACGAAAGGAGGTGCAGGACCCCACTGTCATGGGATGAAGTTGGAGACCGACAGTTGTTTGGACCGGATCTGATTAAGGAGTCTGAACAGAAGGTGAAATTGATTCGCGATAGGCTCAAGGTAGCCCAGTCTAGGCAGAAGAGCTACGCAGATTCTAAACACAAGGAGACAGTTTACAAAGTCGGAGACCTAGTTTATCTTCGAGTATCTCCACTTCGAGGAGTTAAGCGCTTTGGAGTTAAGGGAAAGTTAGCGCCACGTTTTGTAGGACCACACAAGGTTTTGGAGCGTATGGGAGAAGTAGCTTGTAAGTTGGAATTGCCTGAAGGATTGTCAGGAGTTCACAACGTGTTCCACGTTTCCCAGTTAAAGAAGTGGCACATAGAGATGGTTGATATACCGCTGAGAGATACAGTGCCACTAGAAGCGATTCAGTTGGACAGTGATTAGACCTATGAGGAGAAACCAGTTAAGATTCTTGAGTATGCCAGCCGAGTCACCCACAGCAAGGTTATCAAGTTTTGCAAAGTTCAGTGGAGCCACCACACGGAGGATGAAGCCACCTGGGAGCGAGAGGAAGATTTGCTGAAGGACCACCCTCACCTATTTTCTAGCCAACCCGAATCTCAAGGGCGAGATTCATCTTAAGGGGGGTAGGTTTGTAACATCCCAAATTTTCAATTTGGAATGTTATACAATAGATCATCATTGCATATCATATTTATTTGCATTTTGGGTTGATCCTAGAAATTCTACGCAACTCAAGGACCCTCGGAGAGAGTTGGGGATTTTTTTATTTTCATATTTTAGTTTTCTCAAAATTTGAAAATAGGATCATTTGATTTTGTTTATTTTATCTTCAGTAATTTATATTATCAAAATATGAGAGAGGGAGTAAAATGACTTTCCCAAAATAAAGAAATATTGAGGATTTAATAAAAAATCAAATAAGGTTTTATTCTGGAGTTTTTCGTGGTTTTATTTGAATTTAAGAAAAATTGCATGTTTTCAAAAATTGCATTTAGGGCCAAGAAAATGTTCATCCTGTTCTAAATATTTTATTTAGACGGTGAAAATTTGTTTTGGCAATTTTAGATTTATTATTTATTTTTCTAGATTTTTTCTTAGTTTCGACGAAATTGTTTTAAAAAAACACGCGCCCGACTGGGCCAAAGGCCCAGTCGAGCCAGGCCACCGCCTCCCTCGCCGAGCTGCCGCCGGACTCGGGAAGACCGAGCCGGGCATGCCCCCGCCGCCGACCCCCTCCCCAAGCAAGGCCCCCCTCTCTCTCTTAAATAGCCACCCCGGGGCCCCCCTAGGAGCCCCGAGTCGCCACCCGCCGCCGCTGCCGCCGCACGCCGCCTACGCCGTGCCGCGCCGCACGTCGTCGCCGCCGCTGCCCATTGCCGCCGCCCAGAAGCCCTGCCGGACCGAGCCGAGGTAGCCGCCCGGTTTTCTGAGAAAACCCGCTTTGGTTTTTGTAGAGAACCCTAGTTTTCGTTTTTTAAAATAAATCGGTTTTTTTCCGGTTTATTTATTTAGCGAGCGTTCGCTCGTCCGTTCATTTTAACGAACGCGTTCATCGTTTAGTTCTAGAAAACAAATGTTCGTTCGTTATTCTGTTCGTCGTTTTCCTTTTTCTCGGATTAATCCGCGATTATTTCTGATCACGATTTTTGATCCGATTTTCGTTCTAGTTTAACTTTTCGCTCGTTTATCGGAATCAGGCGATTCAACTGCCTGGAGTTTCATCTCGAAACCCTCTTTCCGTTTAACCAACTCAAACAAGTTTCTGCCTCAGTAAAATTTGACCTAAATTTAGATTAGTAAACGGAGCTTGTTTCGTTTGCCGTTTGTCTTTCATTGCTTCATTTGTTTTGATTCTTTTTGCCAACCGGAGTTCTTAAGTTGAACTATCTGGTTAAATCTCTTATTCGAGTTTTACCTGTGCATTAGATGAGTACTTATTGTATGCTTGTTTGTTTGCGATAGAGTACCCGGAGTGCGCCGCTTGCTACTTCGAATCACTAGTTTTCACGGATCATCAGCAAGGCAAGTAACACTTTGATCATACTTCCTATTACCCAGTTTTTATTGCATTAGATCAATCCTCACACATTCCATGATTAGGATCTAATTAAATTGTGGGTTCGGGAAGTAGATGAGGTAGTACCTATTACTTGTTTATTATCAAACATTTGGGAGTTACTTCTACGTTTGCTTATTATGCCATGCTATGCTAGTAGACGTGGATTGGGTGAGTGTATCCATGACAGATGTGAGATTGTTAAATTAATGGTTTATCTAAGGTGGCAACTTAAACACACATCTGGGTGGATTGAGGCACCTGGGTATTCCAGCGATTGCCTGTTGTTCTTTTGGACCGCCACCTAGGCTCAAAGGGATCATGAGATTATGTTGGGGAACATAGTAATTTCAAAAATTTCCTACGCACACGCAAGATCATGGTGATGCATAGCAACGAGAGAGGAGAGTGTTGTCTACGTACCCTCATAGACCGAAAGCGGAAGCGTTAGCACAACACGGTTGATGTAGTCGTACGTCTTCACGGCCCGACCGATCAAGCACCGAAACTACGGCACCACCGAGTTCTAGCACACGTTTAGCTCGATGACGATCCCCGGACTCCGATCCAGCAGAATGTCGGGGAAGAGTTCCGTCAGCACGACGGCGTGGTGATGATCTTGATGTTCTACCATCGCAGGGCTTCGCCTAAGCACCGCTATAATATTATCGAGGATGTAGGATCTAGAAGTAGATGTGTCTAGAGGGGGGTTGATTAGACACTTAGTGCTAAAGTTGCAATTTTTAGGCCTTTTTGGTTTGAGTGGAGTTTTAGGCACAATTTCAACATACACAATACATATCAAGCAAGCATGCAAAGAGTATATGAGCAGCGGAATGTAAAGCATGCAACTTGCAAGAATGTAAGGGGAAGGGTTTGGAGAATTCAAACGCAATTGGAGACACGGATGTTTTTCCCGTGGTTCGGATAGGTAGTGCTATCCTACATCCACGTTGATGGAGACTTAAACCCACGAAGGCTAACGGTTGCGCGAGTCCACGGAGGGCTCCACCCACGAAGGGTAACGGTTGCGCGAGTCCACGGAGGGCTCCACCCACAAAGGGTAACGGTTGCGCGAGTCCACGGAGGGCTCCACCCACGAAGGGTCCACGAAGAAGCAACCACCCACAAAGGGTCCACGAAGAAGCAACCACCCACAAAGGGTCCATGAAGTAGCAACCTTGTCTATCCCACCATGGCCATCGCCCACGAAGGACTTGCCTCACTAGCGGTAGATCTTCACGAAGTAGGCGATCTCCTTGCCCTTACAAACTCCTTGGTTCAACTCCACAATCTTGTCGGAGGCTCCCAAGTGACACCTAGCCAATCTAGGAGACACCACTCTCCAAGAAGTAACAAATGGTGTGTAGGTAATGAACTCCTTGCTCTTGTGCTTCAAATGATAGTCTCCCCAACACTCAACTCTCTCTCATAGGATTTGGATCTTGTGGAAAGAAGATTTGAGTGGAAAGCAACTTGGGGAAGGCTAGAGATCAAGATTCATATGGTAGGAATGGAATATCTTGGTCTCAACACATGAGTAGGTGGTTCTCTCTCAGAACATATGAGTTGGAATTGTGTATGTGTTCTGATGGCTCTCTCCATGAATGAAGAGGAGGTGGAGGGGTATATATAGCCTCCACACAAAATCCAACCATTACACACAGTTTTCCAATCTCGGTGGGACCGAATCAACAAACTCGGTCGGACCGAAAAGGTAAACCTAGTGACCGTTAGAGATTTTCGGTGGGACTGACATGCAACTCGGTAGGACCGATATGGTTAGGGTTTGGGCATAACGTAATCTCGGTGAGACCGATTACACAAACTCGGTGAGACCGATTTTGGTAATTAGCTAACCAGAGAGTTGGTCAGGCAAACTCGGTAGGACCGATTTGCTCTTTCGGTGAGACCGAAAAGTTACAAAAAGGAAACACTGAATTTACATTGCAATCTCGGTGGGACCGATTCGCTCTTTCGGTGAGACCGAAAAGTTACGAAAGGGAAACAGAGAGTTTGCAATCCCATCTCAGTGAGACCGAGATCCCTATCGGTAGAACTGAATTGCTAGGGTTTGGCAGTGGCTTATGACAAATGAAACTCGATGGCGCCGGATAGAAAGAATCGGTAGGACCGAGTTTGGCTTAGGGTTTAGGTCATATGTGGAAGTGGGAAAGTAGTTGAGAGTTCTGGAGCATATCACCAAGCACATGAAGCAAGAGGCTCATTAAGCAACACCTCATCCCTCCTTGATAGTATTGGCTTTTCCTATGGACTCAATGTGATCTTGGATCACTAAAATGTAAAATGAAGAGTCTTGAGCTTGAGGCTTTAGCCAATCCTTTGTCCTTAGCATCTTGAAGGAGTTCCCACAACCTTTAGTCCATGCCACTCCATTGTTGAACTTATCTGAAACATGCTAGATAGAAATGTTAGTCCAACAAGAGATATGTTGTCATCAATTATGAAAACCACCTAGGGAGCACTTGTGCTTTCAATCTCCCCCTTTTTGGTAATTGATGGCAACATACATCAAAGCTTTAGATAAAGATATAAAGAACAGCAAGTAAAGCTTTGGAAGGACATGTAACAAGCATAGGCTCCCCCTACATGTATGCACTCATGTGAATATGAAATATAGAGGCATGTGAGAGCATAACCATGACAGAGTAGGCAATGTTTTACATGTATCTTGGCCATATGCATCAGAGCAAAAGATTATCAAGGAGAATACCTTCATGCTCATGAGTCCTTCTTGCAAACAGTATGTACATAAGCAAGAACTCCTCATACTCATGATTTTGATGCATATACTTACCTTGTGGTCTTGAGTTGGCTTAGGATGGAATGAACCTGCACAAACAAAGTTAGATAACACAGGTACATCCACTAGCCAGAGTAAACAAAAGAAACCACAAGAATACCAAGACTGGGATGACATGTAGAGAGTGAGTGCAAGGTACCACATTGGATTCAACATGTCCCCAAGAATAAAGATATGCAATGAATTTGACTGATTTCTTTCCCTTAGGTGTCTTGATCCCCCTGAATCTTACATGGGATATTGGGAGAAGATAGGGAACAGAAAATCAGAGCTGAAAGATACAAATGGATAGAACTTAATGCAAATAAGCGTATATGAACATGTCTTTCCCCCACAAAGACATGTGACATCTCTCCTCTTGAACATCAAGCATCTGGGATCCTTGAGTATTTTCTCTCCCTGGAAATCTCTCTCTCCCCCTTAATAACATCTGGGAAATATCTCTCTCCCCCTTAACAACATCTGGGATCCTTGAGACTTTCTCTCCCCCTTGAGCTTTGATGTGCTTTGATGTGATCTCTTTCTCCTGCAAGCTTTGATGTGATCTCTCTCTCCCCCATTGACATCAATTTCCAAGAAGGGCTTTCTGGAATCCGTTGTATAGGTTTGGTCCTTGAGACTCAGCACAAAGCAAAGGATAAAATTGTGATGCTTGTAGAGGACAAGATTCATTGAGTGGAGCTGGATCGGAAGAAATGTAGAACAAGTGGCAAACTGTTTTTCTGATTGCAAAGTCGGTGGCACCGAGTGGCATATTTCGGTGGTACCGAAAAGATTCGGTTGGACCGAAAATTGCAAGTCGGTGAAACCGAGTTTACACACAGAAACACACTTGTCACCTCAGCTCACTAGACATGTAGGATCTCACAAAGATTTGCAATGAATTACCTGAAGGATTTGCAAGGAATTAAATGCAGAAAATGCAGAACAAAAACAAAGAGAAAAGAGAAGAAACTGAAAGATCTAGATGGAGTTTTTTTTTGTTGAAAAAGAGAAAGAAACTAAACATGCATGAGACAAATGCAATAACACAGAAAAGAACACAAGAGAATTTCATCTAGAGTTGGGCGGTGACATAGTCACCTATGTTAGAGTATATTGACTTAGGAGTCAAGTGAGAACACTTGATCATAGGTCATACTCATCGTTTAAGCTCAAAATGGGGTTACCATTTTTCGTTTAAGCATCTTGATGTATTCACATCTTGTTGAGTTGCTTTGACTCATGTCTTGGAGTAAAGCTTCTCTAAGATGGAATAACATACCTTGGGTGGTGGTGTGGTTCTTGCTCATGTAGTTGAACTTGTGTGGGTGCTCAAGGTTGATGTAGCTCATCAAGAGTTGGGAGCACCACTTGGAGTTTGAGTTCATCTACCTACATGGGTTAGTTCTTTGCAAGGAAGAGCACTTGTGTATCCAAAAATGACAATCATGAAGCTCAACATAGAATTTGTCAAAGGATATGTTTGAATGGTTTTGTGCTTCCTTGTCTTCAACCACCATTGTGTAGAGTCTTGGTGATGTAGAGATTGCTCAAGATGTGAGTGAGTCGCAATCTCATGGAATTAGATTCAACCAAGCACCTACATGGGTTAGACAACATGCAAGGTACAAATATATCCAAGACATAAGATAGTCATCATAAGAGATATATCATGGATTAGTCATAAGCTCATGTCTTGCATGTATCCAATGGAGTTTCTACTCCAAGTTCGAAGCATCAATGATGTTCAATTCACCTCTCAACCTGCAAAATACTTTCTCATCAAGAGGTTTAGTAAATATATCCGCTAATTGCTTATCGGTGCGAACGTGCTTAAGATTAATGTCACCCTTAGCAACATGGTCTCGAATGAAATGATGACGAACTTCAATATGCTTAGTTCGAGAATGTTGTACAGGATTATGACCAATTTTGATAGCACTTTCATTGTCACAAAGCAGTGGAACATGTTTCACATAAATCCCATAATCTTTAAGAGTTTAGGTCATCCAAAGTAATTGAGCACAACATGAACCAGCGGCAATGTATTCCGCTTCGGCGGTGGATAAGGATACCGAGTTTTGTTTCTTGGAAGACCAAGACACAAGAGATCTACCAAGAAATTGACAAGTACCCGAAGTGGACTTTCTATCAACCTTGTCTCCGGCATAATCCGAGTCGGAATAGCCAACAAGATCAAAAGAAGACCTCTTAGGATACCAAATGCCAAAATTTGGTGTATGGATTAAATATCTCACTATCCTTTTCACAGCCTTAAGATGACATTCTTTAGGAGCAGCTTGATATCGTGCACACATGCACACGCTTAGCATAATATCGGGACGTGAAGCACATAGGTATAACAATGAACCAATCATAGAGCGATAAACCTTTTGATCAACCGGTTCACCATCTTTGGTCAAATCATTATATCCACTAGTAGGCATGGGTGTAGACATACCTTTGCATTCTTGCATATTGAACTTCTTGAATAAGTCCTTGGTGTACTTCGTTTGAGAGACAAATGTACCTTCCTTAGTTTGCTTGATTTGCAAACCGAGAAAGAATTTGAGTTCACTCATCATAGACATCTCAAACTTCTCTGACATAAGCTTTCCAAACTTTTCACTAAAGAGAGGGTTAGTTGAACCAAATATGATATCATCAACATAAATTTGGCATATAAATAGTTCTCCGTTAACCCTTTTAGTAAAAAGAGTAGAATCAATTTTACCAATTTCAAAACCACTTGTAATAAGGAACTTGGTCAAGCATTTATACCATGCTCTAGGAGCTTGTTTAAGACCATAAAGAGCTTTGTGAAGTTTGTAAACATGATTTGGTTTCTTAGGATTGATAAAGCCGGGAGGTTGTTTGACATAAACTTCCTCCTCTATTTCACCATTTAGAAAAGCACTTTTAATGTCCATTTGGTACAAGGTGATATTATGGTGATTAGCATAGGCAAGTAAGATGCGAATGGACTCAAGTCTAGCAACGGGAGCATATGTCTCACCATAGTCCATACCTTCGACTTGTGTGTACCCTTGGGCGACGAGACGTGCTTTGTTGCGAACCACTTGTCCATCTTCATCTTGCTTGTTGCGAAACACCCATTTTGTACCAATGATGGTGTGGTTGTTGTCGGGCTTCTCAACCAATGTCCAAACTTGGTTTCTCTCAAAGTTGCGTAGCTCTTCATGCATAGCGTTTATCCAATCCGGATCTTCCAATGCTTCTTCAACCTTCATAGGTTCAATGCTAGAGATGAATGAATAGTTTTCACAAAAGTTAGCTAAACGAGTTTTTGAGCGAGTGATTCTCCCGGTTTGTATATCATTGAGGATTTGCTCGACGGGATGATCTTTGGCAATTCTTGCTCGAACTCGTGAGAGCTTTTGCTTGGGTCTTTGTTGAACATATTCTTCATCTTGTTCTTCTTCTTGGCCTTCTTCATTGTTGACGTCATCGTTCTCTTGTCGTGGTGGAGAAGGAGGTTGTTGATGTTCGTCTTGATGCATTTCCTCGTTTTCTTCATCTTGGTGTGTCCCACTTGTGGATGCTTCCGTGTCAATTCTTGGTTCACCTTGTCATGAAGTAGAAGCTTCCACTTGGACGGATGAAGTACTCTCCTTCACCTCCGTTGGACGAATTTTGCCAATGGACAAGTCTTGGATTGCTTCTGAAGGGTCTTTGTCTCCTACATCAATTGGCAATTGCTCTACTTGCGAGCCATTAGATTCATAAAACTTCACATCTACCGTCTCTTCAACCTTTCGGGTGAAATTGTTGTAGACATGGTAAGTGTGAGAGTTTGAGCCATAACCAAGTAGAAAACCTTCATGAGATTTAGGAGCAAACTTTGAACGACAATGCCTATCAAGAATGTAGCACTTTGAGCCGAATACTCGAAAGTATCCAACTTGGGGTTTGTTACCGGTGAGAAGCTCGTATGCCGTCTTGCCGAGTAGCTTGTGAAGATATAAGCGATTTGTTGCGTGACAAGCTGTCTCAACCGCTTCTGCCCAAAAGTGTTTCGGCGTCTTGTATTCATCAAGCATCGTTCTTGCCATTTCGATGAGCGTCCGGTTCTTCCTCTCAACGACTCCATTTTGTTGAGGTGTGTACGTAGCCGAGAACTCGTGTGAAATCCCTTCTTCGTCAAGAAAGGTGTCCACATTTGCATTCTTGAACTCCGTTCCGTTGTCACTCCGAACCTTCTTGATCTTCACGTCAAACTGATTTTGGGCCTTCCTAGCGAAGTTTCTGAAGATCTTCTGGACCTGCGACTTGTCATTAAGAAGAACACCCACGTAAATCTTGAAAAACCATCAACTATAACTAGACCAAACGAATTTCCACCGAGACTCTTGTAGGCGTTGGGACCAAAAAGATCCATATGAAGTAGCTCGAGTGGCCTCCTTGTGGTCATGATGTTCTTCACGGGATGTCTTCCTCCAACCTGTTTACCTGCTTGACAAGCACTGCAAAGTCTATCCTTATCAAATATGACATCGTTAACTCCAAGGATATGATTTCCTTTAATAAGCTTGTCAAGGTTTCTCATGCCAACGTGACCTAGTCGTCTATGCCACAACCAACCTTTTGAGGATTTAGCAACAAAGCAAGTTTTAGGTTGTGCCTTTTTAGAGAAATCGACAATGTAAAGATCACCTCTACGCATACCGGTAAAGACCATTTTATGATTGTCTCAACGTAATACTTGGCACTCTACCTCAGTAAATAGGACATTCAAACCGAAATCAGCAAGTCTAGATACTGAAAGTAAGTTGTAGCCAAGAGATTCAACGAGCATGACATTTTGAATGGAACTATCATGTGAGATGGCCACCTTACCAAGGCCAACCACTTTACCCTTTGAATTATCACCAAAGGTGACATATTTTTGAGGGCCGTCATTTTCAGCAAGCTCACGGAACATCTCTTCATCTCCGGTCATATGATCAGTACATCCACTATTAAGAACCCATTCCTTTCCTCCTGACTCATATCCCCGAAGATTTGCCATAAGACCAAAATGTCTCATTGCGTCATCAAGGTCGAAGTCACTATCATCATCATCATCATAGTATCCATATTCACCATGATCTTGTGACTCATCATTTCCTAGAGAGGGTAATTCATTAGATAAATGATCATCAAAGTGGTCACCTTCATGAATTCTTATAGCTTCGAATATGATATCACTAATGATTCCAACATCTCCTTTAGCTCGCTTGAGATTGGCAAGCTCAAAAAGATAATCACCAAAACTAGGATCACTAGAGTTCATCTTACTCAAGGCAATAGATTTATGGAGAATTTCATCCAAATTTTTCAAGGAATGATCGGGAAATCGTTCCTCAAGAAATTTCCATATTGTATAGGCACAATTAAGAGTAGGCAAATTAGCAATCAAATTTTTGGGCAATCCTCTAATGATGAGCTCAATAGTTCTAAGATTGCGAATCATGTCAATATCTTCATCTAGGATAGGATGAAAAGGATCAATGTGAGGTGCACAAGGACTAGCAATATACTTGTTCAAATGATATTGATTGAAGATTACAAGCATCTCATTTTTCCACTCGTGAAAATACTCTCCATCAAGAATAGGCACTCTATGTCTAAGACTCCCTAAAGTAGACACATCCATCTTCCTCCAATGGTGATTAAACCAAGGCAATGGAGACCAAAGCTCTGATACCACTTGTAGGATCTAGAAGTAGATGTGTCTAGAGGGGGGGGTAATTAGACACTTAGTGCTAAAGTTGCAATTTTTAGGCCTTTTTGGTTTGAGTGGAGTTTTAGGCACAATTTCAACATACACAATACATATCAAGCAAGCATGCAAAGAGTATATGAGCAGCGGAATGTAAAGCATGCAACTTGCAAGAATGTAAGGGGAAGGGTTTGGAGAATTCAAACGCAATTGGAGACACGGATGTTTTTCCCGTGGTTCGGATAGCTGGTGCTATCCTACATCCACATTGATGGAGACTTCAACCCACGAAGGGTAACGGTTGCGCGAGTCCACGGAGGGCTCCACCCACGAAGGGTAACGGTTGCGCGAGTCCACGGAGGGCTCCACCCACGAAGGGTCCATGAAGAAGCAACCACCCACAAAGGGTCCACGAAGAAGCAACCACCCACAAAGGGTCCACGAAGTAGCAACCTTGTCTATCCCACCATGGCCATCGCCCACGAAGGACTTGCCTCACTAGCGGTAGATCTTCACGAAGTAGGCGATCTCCTTGCCCTTACAAACTCCTTGGTTCAACTCCACAATCTTGTTGGAGGCTCCCAAGTGACACCTAGCCAATCTAGGAGACACCACTCTCCAAGAAGTAACAAATTGTGTGTAGGTAATGAACTCCTTGCTCTTGTGCTTCAAATGATAGTCTCCCCAACACTCAACTCTCTCTCATAGGATTTGGATCTGGTGGAAAGAAGATTTGAGTGGAAAGCAACTTGGGGAAGGCTAGAGATCAAGATTCATATGGTAGGAATGGAATATCTTGGTCTCAACACATGAGTAGGTGGTTCTCTCTCAGAACATATGAGTTGGAATTGTGTATGTGTTCTGATGGCTCTCTCCACGAATGAAGAGGAGGTGGAGGGGTATATATAGCCTCCACACAAAATCCAACTGTTACACACAGTTTTCCAATCTCGGTGGGACCGAATCAACAAACTCGGTCGGACCGAAAAGGTAAACCTAGTGACCGTTAGAGATTTTCGGTGGGACTGACATGCAACTCGGTAGGACCGATATGGTTAGGGTTTGGGCATAACGTAATCTCGGTGAGAGCGATTACACAAACTCGGTGAGACCGATTTTGGTAATTAGCTAACCAGAGAGTTGGTCAGGCAAACTCGGTGGGACCGATTTGCTCTTTCGGTGAGACCGAAAAGTTACAAAAAGGAAACATTGAATTTACATTGCAATCTTGGTGGGACCGATTCGCTCTTTCGGTGAGACCGAAAAGTTACGAAAGGGAAACAGAGAGTTTGCAATCCCATCTCGGTGAGACCGAGATCCCTATCGGTAGAACTGAATTGCTAGGGTTTGACAGTGGCTTATGACAAATGAAACTCGGTGGCGCCGGATAGAAAGAATCGGTAGGACCGAGTTTGGCTTAGGGTTTAGGTCATATGTGGAAGTGGGAAAGTAGTTGAGAGTTTTGGAGCATATCACTAAGCACATGAAGCAAGAGGCTCATTAAGCAACACCTCATCCCTCCTTGATAGTATTGGCTTTTCCTATGGACTCAATGTGATCCTGGATCACTAAAATGTAAAATGAAGAGTCTTGAGCTTGAGGCTTTAGCCAATCCTTTGTCCTTAGCATCTTGAAGGAGTTCCCACAACCTTTAGTCCATGCCACTCCATTGCTGAACTTATCTAAAACATGCTAGATAGAAATGTTAGTCCAACAAGAGATATGTTGTCATCAATTATCAAAACCACCTAGGGAGCACTTGTACTTTCAGAGGATTATGGTGGAAGGGGGCACCGCACACGGCTAAGAGATCAATGATCAATTGTTGTGTCTTTGGGGTGCCCCCTGCACCCGTATATAAAGGAGCAAGGGAGGAGGAGGCCGGCCCTAGGAGGGGCGTGCCAAGTGTGGAGTCCTACTAGGACTCCCTAGTCCTAGTAGGATTCCACCTCCCATATGGAATAGGAAAAAGAGGAAGGGGAAAGGAGAAGGAAGGAAGGGGGCGCCCCCCTTCCCTAGTCCAATTCGGACCAGGTCAAGGGGAGGGGTGCGGCCACCCTTGAGGTCCTTTTCCTTCTTTCCCGTATGGCCCAATAAGGCCCAATACGTATTCCTGAAACTCTCCGGTACTCTGAAAAATACCCGAATCACTCAGAACCTTTCCGATGTTCGAATATAGTCGTCTAATATATCAATCTTTACGTCTCGACCATTTCGAGACTCCTCGTCATGTCCCCGATCTCATCCGGGACTCCGAACTCCTTCGGTACATCAAAACCCATAAACTTATAATATAACTGTCATCGAAACCTTAAGCATGCGGACCCTATGGGTTCGAGAACAATGTAGACATGACCGAGACACGTCTCCGGTCAATAACCAATAGTGGAACCTGGATGCTCATATTGGCTCCCACATATTCTACGAAGATCTTTATCGGTCAAACCGCATAACAACATACGTTGTTCCCTTTATCATCGGTATGTTACTTGCCCGAGATTCGATCGTCGGTATCTCAATACCTGGTTCAATCTCGTTACCGGCAAGTCTCTTTACTCGTTCCGTAATACATCATCTCGCAACTAACTCATTAGTTGCAATGCTTGCAAGGCTTTAGGTGATGTGCATTACCGAGAGGGCCCAGAGATACCTCTCCGACAATCGGAGTGACAAATCCTAATCTTGAAATATGCCAACCCAACAAGTACCTTCGGAGACACCTGTAGAGCACCTTTATAATCACCCAGTTACGTTGTGACGTTTGGTGGCACACAAAGTGTTCCTCTGGTAAACGGGAGTTGCATAATCTCATAGTCATAGGAACATGTATAAGTCATGAAGAAAGCAATAGCAACAAACGAAACGATCAAGTGCTATGCTAACGGAATGGGTCAAGTCAATCACATCATTCTCCTAATGACGTGATCCCGTTAATCAAATGACAACTCATGTCTATGGTTAGGAAACATAACCATCTTTAATCAACGAGCTAGTCAAGTAGAGGCATACTAGTGACACTCTGTTTGTCTATGTATTCACACATGTATTTTGTTTCCGGTTAATACAATTCTAGCATGAATAATAAACATTTATCATGATATAAGGAAATATATAATAACTTTATTATTGTCTCTAGGGCATATTTCCTTCAGTCTCCCACTTGCACTAGAGTCAATAATCTAGTTTACATCGCCATGTGATTTAACATCAATAGTTCACATCACCATGTGATTAACACCCATAGTTCACGTCGACATGTGACCAAGACCCAAAGGGTTTACTAGAGTCAATAATCTAGTTCACAACGCTATGTGATTAACACCCAAAGAGTACTGAGGTGTGATCATGTTTTGCTTGTGAGAGAAGTTTAGTCAATGGGTCTGCCACATTCAGATCCGTAAGTATTTTGCAAATTTCTATGTCAACAATGCTCTGCATGGAGCTACTCTAGCTAATTGCTCCCACTTTCAATATGTATCCAGATATAGA
>NC_041390.1:112741766-112808395 GCF_002162155.2 Triticum dicoccoides
TCTATATCTGGATACATATTGAAAGTGGGAGCAATTAGCTAGAGTAGCTCCATGCAGAGCATTGTTGACATAGAAATTTGCAAAATACTTACGGATCTGAATGTGGCAGACCCATTGACTAAACTTCTCTCACAAGCAAAACATGATCACACCTCAGTACTCTTTGGGTGTTAATCACATAGCGTTGTGAACTAGATTATTGACTCTAGTAAACCCTTTGGGTCTTGGTCACATGTCGACGTGAACTATGGGTGTTAATCACATGGTGATGTGAACTATTGATGTTAAATCACATGGCGATGTAAACTAGATTATTGACTCTAGTGCAAGTGGGAGACTGAAGGAAATATGCCCTAGAGACAATAATAAAGTTATTATATATTTCCTTATATCATGATAAATGTTTATTATTCATGCTAGAATTGTATTAACCGGAAACAAAATACATGTGTGAATACATAGACAAACAGAGTGTCACTAGTATGCCTCTACTTGACTAGCTCGTTGATTAAAGATGGTTATGTTTCCTAACCATAGACATGAGTTGTCATTTGATTAACGGGATCACGTCATTAGGAGAATGATGTGATTGACTTGACCCATTCCGTTAGCATAGCACTTGATCGTTTCGTTTGTTGCTATTGCTTTCTTCATGACTTATACATGTTCCTATGACTATGAGATTATGCAACTCCCGTTTACCAGAGGAACACTTTGTGTGCCACCAAACGTCACAACGTAACTGGGTGATTATAAAGGTGCTCTACAGGTGTCTCCGAAGGTACTTGTTGGGTTGGCATATTTCAAGATTAGGATTTGTCACTCCGATTGTCGGAGAGGTATCTCTGGGCCCTCTCGGTAATGCACATCACCTAAAGCCTTGCAAGCATTGCAACTAATGAGTTAGTTGCGAGATGATGTATTACGGAACGAGTAAAGAGACTTGCCGGTAACGAGATTGAACCAGGTATTGAGATACCGACGATCGAATCTCGGGCAAATAACATACCGATGACAAAGGGAACAACGTATGTTGTTATGCGGTTTGACCGATAAAGATCTTTGTAGAATATGTAGGAACCAATATGAGCATCCAGGTTCCGCTATTTGTTATTGATCAAAGATGAGTCTCGGTCATGCTAGATAGTTCTCGAACCCGTAGGGTCCGCACGCTTAACATTCTGTGACGATTTGTATTATGAGTTGTGTGATTTGATGACCGAAGTTTGTTCGGAGTCTTGGATGAGATCGGGGACATGACAAGGAGTCTCGAAATGGTCGAGACGTAAAGATCGATATATTGGAAGGCTATATTCGAACATCGGAAAGGTTCTGAGTGATTCAGGTATTTTTCGGAGTACCGGAGAGTTACGGGAATTCGTATTGGGCCTTAATGGGCCATACTAAAAAGGAGAGAAAGGCGTCAAAGGTGGCCGCGCCCCTTCCCCATGGACTGGTCTGAATTGGACTAGGGAAAGGGGGCGCCCCCTTCCTTCCTTCTCCTTCTCCCTTCCCTTTTTCCTATTCCATGTGGGAGGTGGAATCCTACTAGGACTAGGGAGTCCTAGTAGGACTCCACACTTTGGGCGCGCCCTATGAGGGCCGGCCTCCTCCTTCCTCCATCCTTTATATACGTGGCCAGGGGACACCCCATAGACACACAAGTTGATCATTGATCCTTTAGCCATGTGCGGTGCCCCCTCCACCATAATCCACCTCGGTCGTATCATCGTAATGCTTAGGCGAAGCCCTGCGACGGCAGCATCATCATCACCGTCATCACGCCGTCGTGCTGACGAAGCTCTTCCTTGACACTCAGCTGGATCAAGAGTTCGTGGGACGTCACCGAGCCGAACGTGTGTAGATCGTGGAGGTGTCGTACTTTCGGTACTAGGATCGGTCGATTGTGAAGACGTGCGACTACATCAACCGCGTTGTCATAACGCTTTCGCTTATGGTCCCCGAGGGTACGTGAACAACACTCTTCCCTTCTCGTTGCTATGCATTACCATGATCTTGCATGTGCGTAGGAATTTTTTTGAAATTACTACGTTCTCCAGCAGAGAGAACCGCCGCTCTCTGGCCTAAAGGGATGACCAATAATGGTCGATGATCGGGCAGGGCGTGCATGATCAACTAGAGAGAACGATGATGATCAAGGCTGAAAGAGCATCTAATGGAGATGATGTCGGTTTGGTCGAAATTCAATGCGATTTAGAAAATTAAAGGTTGTGGCACTAATAGGACCGACTTTGTTTTACTCGACGCATGACATGATGTTGTCATAAGACCTAGTACAATTTTCTCGTGAAAATGTCAATTTCCCCTCTCTTTTTTCAAACCATGCATATTGCCCATTTAGTCGAGGTTTTGGATAGCCTCCTTCGAGTAGGCAACATAAACCTTTGAGTTGGAAATATGAGTTAAGAAACAAAGCGTCGCTTCGTTCGCTCAGTGATCCACAAAATGCGTGTCCATGGGGCTCAAACTGGAGCGTCGGTCTCTTGAAAGGTAATAGTACCAAATGTGTTTCTTCTGACCTATAAATGCCTCTCTTGTTCACGAAAAATTACAATCACATAAATAGAAAAACCATAGTATTACGATGTGAAAGACTGAGCATCGACAGGGAGAAGATAGATATGTCGCTAGAGAAAGCAAATGCGTAACTGAGCGCAACGTTAGTCAAACCGCAGCCGGATAACGATGATTGGTTCATCACGCCCAGTGATGCCTGTGCTTCTCTTTGTCTATTTTCTTCCATCTCAGATTTTGGAACCATTTCACTTCCCAGATGCCAAGTGTCTTCTTTGTCTTTGCCTATTATCGTTTGCCCTGTCCTACAATACAGCCAGGCATTGTCGTTCTGAAGGCCGTCCTAATGCCGAATTTTCTTTCTCCACGAATTATCATGGCCTGTTTGATTTAAAGGATTTTCATAAGAATAATGAAGGATTAGAATACTTTGATTTTTTGGACGACGATAACTGTCACATGTATGGACGTTAAAGAGTCTGCCCACATATTTTGTGTTGTGTCTAAGAGGACCAGCCCACACGCCTATGTGTAGGCAAAACAATTAACGTCCACATGCCTCTTTTTTTCCTTACGGTTTCTCTCACGCGCCTACGTGTGGGCAAAATGCATAAGCCCACACGACCTCTCTCAGCCACCTACCCCGTGTGACGGTCACCACGCGTCCCCGCAGTTGCCATGGTCCGGACCTTCTTCAATGTCTGTTTAACTGCAGTTGCCATGTCGCTGAACTACAGTTGTCATGGTTGCTCAACTGCAGTTGCCATCTTCAGGTCAAGTGCCAGATGTCATTTTGAACAACTGCAGCTGTTGCCATGTATGGTCTGGTTTACTATAGTTGCCATGATTTGAAAACTTTAGAGGTTGTCACCTACTAACACTAAGCAGTTGCCATGTATGATCTGGTTTACTACAGTTGCCATTATTTGAAAACCTTAGAAGTTGCCACCTACTAACACTAGGCAGTTGCCGTGTAGCGCTACAAAGAGACATGTCAAAACAATATGTTCGAGTAAAAGAGAGAGTTGTCATCTGCTTACAAGCACACTAGAGCAGTTGCCTTGTACACTGCAAAACGCATGGCAACTAGCAGCTTGGGTGTGGGAGAGGAGATGGACGTGTGGGCGAGATGGCAAATGTCCACACACCAGCCCTTATGCGTGAGTGAAAACTAACGTGTGGGCGAACTGCTAAACGCCGACACACCGGCCCCTCCGTGTGGTGAAACGGACGTGTGGGTGGCCGGATGAATTCCCACACACCAGCTCAATCCTACATGGCACCACAAACATGCTAAAATTCGTGCACCCACAAACGGACGCGGATCCACGCGTGTGGACGAGACGACGAGACGTCCACACGTGTGGGCGTTAGTGTTTCTGGGTTTTTTTTTCTATGTTTGATTGTTTGATTCGATTGAATCCCAGAATCCGAAAATGCTTAGCTATGGAGAAACCAAGAGGTATGCTTCAAATCATTAGCGTAACGCTGATTGGAACACAAATCACACCCGATGTAACATGAAGGTTTCAAGCCCTTATAGACAACATTTCTCACATTCGTAAATGACCAATTAGATGACCAGATTCTCAATCGAAATCCCAAAGCAGGACATTCGTTCTTTCTCTTGTTCTTGATGGCATTGTAATGGAATAACTAACCTATTTCTTCGCCTTTTCGCCAACAGATCTGAATTATCTTGAAAAAAATAGAGGGATAGATAAAATTCCAAGGGCGTTGGATGGCGTTTCTCAACATCTCTCGCGTGCAAATGCAAACAGGAAAAGTTACAGCAGGTGACAAATAAGACTGCAAGGCAAAAGGCAAAGATAGCAGGTGACAATTAGATGATCAGAAGATGACATTACAGCAGGTGACAAATAAGACTGCAAGGCAAAAGGCAAACATAGACAGCAGGTGGCAATTAGATGATCAGAAGATGACATCGTTCGTTATTAGACACATATATGATATAATCATTTTCCAAAAAAGAGATATAATCATGATATTTAGCTCCTTCAGAAGGCACTAGCTGATGAACATTCAGAATGCAAAAACTGGAAAGGTGAACAACCAAAATGATTTTCTAGGCTCCATATACAGTAGTTCTAGTCAATGTCCAGATTCCAAATAGATGTTTGTTCACTCACACAGGTTCCACACATCACATGGTTACATCCATTTACCTAGTTTAGAGTGTTCTAGATATGGTGATGGCTGCATGCCATGATTTCTGTTATGGCTATTCAATATCTTCAGTCACACCGAACACAAATTTCTGCAGTCCACAAAGGTCCCCAAAATTGAGCGTGATTTTGGCAAAGAGGGAATATACAACATCAGAAGAAAATACAGCAATACAAAAGGAGCTAAAAAGAAGGGGGAAATGCCAAATGGTAGGCAACTGATCTACTACTAACACAAGATAAACCTGATGAACCGGTGACAAGTCTGTCAACAAGTCATATGGCACTGGCTGTTTGAACAAATCATGCAGCTGCTGCGACAGCAAACTGGTCCTGGACGTTGCAACGCTCCGCATGGTTTATAGGTGCTGCCAACAATAGTTTTTGGTAGGTATTGCTGATGCCATGGCAGCAGTGCCAGCATCTCGCCCTGTGCTTTTGTGGTAGCAGATTGGCAATGCGGCCGATTACTCCTGTGGCTGCTGCGATGGCAAAGGTGATTGCTGCTGCTGCGATGGCAAAGGTGGTTGCTGCTGCTGTGATGGCAAAGGTGACTGCTGCTGCTCTCCTCGGATAAATTTCTCAGGGAGCGGGTGCGACTCGCCTTGCCACGCCCAAACCACATCCTTGAGTGCGGGCCTTATCTCATTTTTCATCAGTTGTTTATACTCTATAGTGTCTCCATTGGTCTTCTTTAATTCAACTAAATGCAAAGAAGGCGCAAACTCAAAAACCTCTGCGTCAAACTCAAGAATGCCCTTCATTCCTTCCTTTGGTGCTGCCAATTTCAGGACACCGTTTTCTTTCTTCTTGATTTTGAGCTTCAATTTCTTGGCCACTTCATTCAGCTTGGCAAATATAGCCTCTGCTGGCTGCCTAGTGGTAAATCTGTCCTCCCTCCGGCCATACTTTTCTTCAAATAAATTGGATAGGTCAAATCCCGTTGAGAGAGAAATTATGTCAAAGGCATTCAAGTTTGTGAGGCTTGATGACGCTTCTTGGTTAACCTCTGAATTGCTGCCTTCTGTTGATTCAGAGGTTGTGGGCTCACCTTTCTGAACCTTGTCTCTTGTTTCTTGTTTAATCTTCAGTCCATTTACATCGACGGGTTTCCTGTACCAAGCACTTCTCTTTATCCTTGAAACGGAAGCTCTAGTGCTTGGGTCTGGATCAAGAATCTTATACAGTAGATCCCTCAGCTCAACTGAAAAAGGGCGAGGGCATCTATATTCAGCCCTGGAGATCTTCCTATACATCTCTATAAGATTTGTGTCATGAAAAGGAAGGAAACCAGCCACCAGCACAAACAGAATTACTCCACAGGACCATATGTCAGCCTTCGCACCATCATAGCCTCTCCTGCTAAGCACTTCAGGAGCAACATAAGCTGGAGTTCCACAGGTGGTGTGGAGGAGGCCATCTTGTCTCGTGGACTCGGCCAGGGCACTTAGACCGAAATCAGAGACTTTAAGGTTTTCATTCTCGTCCAGGAGTAGGTTCTCCGGCTTCAAGTCGCGATGATAAACACCTCGGCTATGGCAGTAGTCTACGGCACTGATGAGCTGATGGAAGTATTTCCTCGCAGCATCCTCGCTTAACTTTCCCTTGGTTATTTTGTTGAAAAGCTCGCCGCCCTTGGCATACTCCAAAACAAAGTAAATCTTGCTCTTGCTAGCCATTACCTCGAAAAGCTTCAACACGTTGGGATGCCTTACCAATCCCATTATTGAGATCTCCCTCTTTATCTGCACAATTAGGCCAATCCTCGAAACCTTCTCCTTATCGATCATCTTTATCGCAACAGCCTGTCCACCTGCGAGATTCCGACCATAATATACCTTGGCAAAGTTCCCTTGCCCTAATTGCCTCCCGATTTCATAACGGTCCATCAGAATTGTCCTCCTATCCTCCATTATAGCAATCTATCTTTAGAAAGCCGAATAGTGCTTTCAGTGTCCACTATGCACTACGTTTACAGCGGTCTATTAATAGGTACGTGGCCTACCACGACAATATCCCCCACTCTTCACTTCTTCGGTGCTCCAGAGGCCAGGAGTAAAGACACAGATACCGAACCAGTATGGAGCCACCACTCTTGTGATAACTCAACAAGTAAATTCCGGGCCAAACTCCCCGGAGCACTTCCGAGTTTTCCAAGATAAATCCGTTACGGTGTCACCAGCCCAGAACTGCAATGAAAAATAAACAAACCTAATCAGAACAACCATGGAGCGAAATGTAACACAAACGAGGGTCAAGCTGCTACAAACGCACAAGCATTAAAGCATATTCAGGAGTCCATGACAAAATTAAGAAAATCCAGCATAGCTCTTTCAGGGACTGTACTGCCCATCTCATCGTGATTGCAAGCATACATACTCCCTCCGTCCGCTGAAGAGTGTACGTTTGGGTTTAAAATTTGTCCACAAAAGAGTGTACTTCTATCTTCCCAATGCACTTTAAAGTATTTTCTCTCATCATACGGTAATCACGACCAATAGTATTCTATACATAGTCTTCTTAATTTCTACATGCACTTAGCTCATTGGGGGTTGGGCGATTTAAGAGGAGAGAGATGATGGCTTGCATCTTCCCAATGCAATTTTTAGCCCACTCCATAATTTGTCCTAAAATTTCTAGACGTACACTTTTCACCGGACGGAGGGAGTACATAGCACCGACGGTTAATTTGCCTAAAGAAGCGTACCTCCCATTATTTTGGGGGGGAATACTTATCCTACCAGCCAAAGCACTGAAATGGCAACAATTGGGAAACTAATCAGGCCGGCCACCTAGCGGTATGAAATCAGACACCCCGAGAAGGTCCATCACACCGCAATCGGTCTGATGCCACAGGATTTCCGGCTGCTCCAGTAAACAGTTTACCCAAAAATGAAATAAAATAAAGAATCTAGCATCAGCTTCTTCTTCCGGTTACCAGAACAAGAACTTATGGCAGGGCAGGGCCGTAGGGGCTAACATCGAAATCCCTGCCATATCAGCAAAATCCCCCTGTCCTCCACAGGGCGATCAACTAGCCGGCCAGGAAACTCCGCGAGAAGATAGAACGGCGAGAAAGAATAGTACTACTAGGTCGAGAAGCAGCCGGCGGAGGCCGCCGGCAGGCAGATCTCTCCGGCCCATCCGGCGGAGCGAGCTAGCGAGCACCGCACGAAGCTTTACCTGGTGGAGGACGGCCGGCGGGGCGGTGCGGCGGAGAGGCGCTGTCTGTGGGTCCCAGGTAGTCGGCGCGGCGGATTCGCGCGAGGGTGGGCGGCGGATCGAATATAGCTTAGCTTAGCTAGCTGGTCTGACTTTTTCGGCGCTCTCTCTATTTTCCCTCTTTGTTTAGGGAGCGAGAGCAGTGCTCATTTCCGCGTCTCTTCTTCTCCGGTCCACATGCCCCCCAGGTGTATCCAGGTGGCGCACGCTAGCCCGGCCGGCCCTCTCCTTTTTTTCAGGAAAACAAATGGGAGTAGTTTTTCTTTTTGGAGAAAAGTGATAGCTCAGCTCTCTCGGGCCGTGACCCTCTGTCGACGGGCCCGGGCCCCGGTCCGGCAGCCCTAGTAGCCCGGACCAGGGCTTTCTTGGAGTCCAGTGGGTCAAGGCCCACGGGCCGGACGAACTCGTCTCCCGGGAACGACGGAGGCGGGCCGAACAGCGTCGGCACTGCACGGCGGAGTCCATCGCCTCGCCGCCGACGGCGAGAAACGACCGAGAAGGTCCACTCTCTCCTCCCCAGCCCCCCAGTCAACGCAGTAACTATTTTTCACCGCTTGGTCTCCGGTGGCAGCAAGGGTCGACCTCGAGCGGAATCTGAAGGTCCATCGCCGCCGACGGCGAGAAACGACGGAGAAGGTCCATTCCATTATCCCCTCCCCAGTCAACGCAGTAACTAGTTTTCACCGCTTGGTCTCCCGTGGCAGCAGTCGCGACGCGACGGAAAGCAAAGGATCGAGCTCGAGCGAAATCTGAATCCAAATCTGCGCACATGAGGGCACGAGCGAGCGGGGCGCCGACGCCTCGCCGTCGTCGTTGCCGCGAAGAAATGCTCCGCCTTTCGTACTATAGGAGCAGTTTCTTTTTCTCCTCTCCTCTTCCTTGCCAGGCGCTCGATCCTCTCGCGTGACCGTCACGTGGACGGAACGGAAGTCAGCGCCCGGCTCTTCTTCCTGCTCCGCGGGTGCCGTCACGCCTAACTTCTCCTTCCAAATTCCAAGCAGTAAGGAAATGGGCATCCATCCACGTCTTGCCATAAAAACAACGAACGCCACAGGACGCTGACTCCCCTACCACTTCTACTACCAGAATCATCTGCTAGTGCGGGCCGACCGACACCGGGAGTCTTCGGTGCTCTATAACCAACGGCACCCACCCCTCCTCCTCCTCCTCGGCGATTCCGCCGCCCAACGGCCCAAGATATAGCGATCCTCCTCTCTATATTGCTGCTCCACTGAGGCGAGACCCATCGGAAGATGGTGGGTTTTGGGAGGACGGGCATCTGAGAGGCGGCAGCCATGACGGGGAGGATGGGGTTGCTCGTGCTGTTCGTCGCGGCGGTGTTGGTCGGGCCGTCGAGAGGGGGAGGAGAGGTGGACGGGGTGCATGTCCTGCCTGGATGGACGCGGCCCCCCTCTTCTTCCTCAACCTCTGCTCCTCCGTCTTCACTGGTTCTCGATGGGGATCTCGTAAGCACTCTCATTCTTGTAGGATAGGGACGGATGTACTAGTACAGTTAGTTGTGGATTTCTTTGCTTTGATTTTAATAAAACTTTTGAGTACGAGTCCCTTTCATCTCCTTTAAAAAGTAGGCCTCTGTTGTTTACTCATGGAAAGCGTATCAGTTCCACAAGAACTTTTCAGCATGAGTATCGCAGGCTGTTTCTGGACCTTTAGTCAATTAGCAGTCAGCATTTACAATTAAATTTGCTTACAAGTAATCCTTACTGTTTGCTATGTTTGCTGAAGCATCATATAATCCTCACTGTTTAGAATGTTTCATGGATGGATGCAGGTGGACAAAATATGGTCAATTTGCTTACAAGACATAGTTGGCGCGGAGGAAATTTTAGGCACTGGGCAGACGTTTGCTTATGAAGAACTGCCAAGCCATTCTTCAAAGGGTGAACTGAAGACGATGCTGCTTATCGAACTCCTGGCCCTTCTTCCACCTGACAAGTCTTCTGTTACCCATGACTGTATCCGCGCAACTTATATCAGCTTGGGCATGTCACAAGAATTTATCAACTATCTTGAGGACCAGCAGGTCTTGCTTCGTTCAAACTTCTATCCAAGAAGACGGCATTTGGCTGATCAAATGGTTGGAGATGCTCCTTCCTCTGGAGGTGAAGCTCGGTTTCCTCTTTCTCTGACGGAGCCGCCATTTACACCTCCCAACTCTCCGAACACCGAACCTCGCAGCCGACATCTCGAAGATAAACCTGCAAAGAAGCGTCGGGGAGTGCCTCCTCCAGTCTCACCTTCGGATAAGCAGCATAACTACATAAAATTGGTCTTGACTGTCGTGCTCCCGACGGCGGCCTTCTCGTTCATTGCTGCATTTCTGATTTTCTACTGCTGTGGATGCAACAAGAGCAAGGTCTCTGTTGGCGAGCCTCGAGATGACCATCCTCTTCTTGACATGCAGTTGGCTAACACGCCTGGTGAGGCAATAGCCCTTCTTGTCAACCTATGTTGGATTGTTCTTGGTGCGGTATTATATCATATAGCATCAATTTCATGCAGGCGCGTCACCCAATATCCGTGCATCCTCCAGTCAGCTTCACAAGGATGATCAAGGGGTCAGGGCTTCTAAGCCCGGAGGCAGCATGAGTCGGTGCTTTCCATGCTGTTTTAAAACCTCAACTGATGCGTCAACTCCCGCGCAAGCTACTGGAGGAACACAGGACAACACAAGTGATGCTCCTAAACCAATGCCTCCGCCACCGCCACCGCCGCCGCCTCCACCACCGCCTCCTCCTGTCAGGAAGGCTGGTCCTCCCCCACCTGCACCTCCCAAAGGCTCATTAGCAAGATTTCCTCAGCTGTCACCTGTTGAGTCAAGTCATTCTGAAGGATCATCTGCAAGCGAGCAGGCCAGTGAATCATCTGAAGCTGAAGTGGGTGCTCCAAGACCCAAACTTCGGCCATTCTATTGGAACAAAGTTCTTGCCAATCCTAACCAGTCGATGGCCTGGCATGACATCAAGTTTGGTTCTTTTCAGTAAGTTTTACACTAGCAACAAGTTATTAATCCATTTGTCTGCATTTTGAGGCTTGTATCTGACAAATGCATTTTGCAGTGTGAACGAGGATATGATAGAGGCATTGTTTGGTTATGGCGCTGGCAACAGAAACAACACCAAGGACAAGGAACTTGCCATGGCAGACCCTTCACCTCAGCATGTTTCTCTTCTTGATTTTAAGAAATCGTGCAACCTGGCAGTTGTTTTCAAGGCAATGAATGTCAGGGTAGAGGACATTCAAGATGCTCTCATTGAAGGTAGCTGTTCGTTCATAATAAACTATTGTTGATTGGTCATGTAGCTTGTTTATTCATATATGGAAAAGATGCATGTTCCTGCACAGATAAAGGCAGCATTCTCTGACATTTCCTTTCACCTCTGTTCTCTAGGAAATGAACTTCCTAGACTACTTCTCGAGACTATCTTGAGAATGAAACCAAGTGATGAGGAGGAGCTGAAACTCAGGCTTTACGATGGGGACTACTCGCAACTAGGTCTTGCAGAACAAGTCATGAAGGCACTAACTGACATTCCTTTTGCTTACAAGAGGATCAGCGCTCTGCTTTTCATGTCATCTTTGCAAGAAGATGCTTCAAGTCTCAGGGATTCATTCCTGCAATTGGAGGTAAGCCAAGTGAAAGCAATTGACTTCTGTATTAAATCTGAAAAGCACTCCAACCTTTACTAAAATGACTATCTTTTTGGTGTCAGGCTGCTTGTGGGGAACTAAAGCACCGCCTTTTTCTGAAGCTGCTAGAAGCTGTTCTCAAAACTGGAAACCGTTTGAATGACGGGACCTTCCGTGGTGGTGCTAACGCATTCAAACTTGACACCCTTCTGAAGTTGTCAGATGTCAAGGGTGCCGATGGAAAAACTACATTGCTTCACTTTGTTGTCCAGGAGATTATTCGGTCCGAAGGTGTCCGCGAAGCAAGGTTGGCCATGGAAAGTGGAAGGACTCAACCTTCCGGAGACGATTCGAACGGGTCTCTCCAAGAAGATGGCGAGTACTACTCCAAGCTCGGCCTAAAGATTGTATCAGGGCTTAGCAGTGAACTGGTTAATGCCAAGAACATAGCCGCGCTAGATGCTGATGCTTTGTCTGCCAGTGTATTGCAGCTCAGGCGTGAGTTGCTGAACACAAAGGAGTTCCTGAACTCTGACATGGAAACGATAGATGAGAATAGTGGATTCCACCGCTCGCTGTCACGTTTCGTAGAACATGCAGAGAATGAGACCAACTTTCTGTTGAAAGAAGAGAAGAGGTTGAGATCATTGGTGAAGAAAACAATCCGGTATTTCCATGGAAACGATGCGAAAGATGACGGATTTAGCCTCTTTGTCATTGTAAGAGATTTTTTGGTGATGCTAGATAAGGCCTGCAAGGAAGTTGGGGCATCACAAAAGAAGGCGGCGAGTCAATCTCGGAGCAGTGGCAGTTGTAACCCAGCTTCACAGTTAAATCCCCAGGAGAAACAGTTTCCTGCAGTGCTGGATGATCATTTAGATAGCTCGGACTCAAACGATTAATTTTGGGATACAATCTTAGATGTAATCTATAGATTTTTTTTTTGCCTGAGACGATGTACAAATACCCATTTGCAGAGACATTACTGTACACATACAAATGCCACATACACAGGGCTGAACTGAATACATGTTTGGAGAGGCATTACTGTATATGCATGCCACATACACATGGTTATATCACACCTCTACATTAGTATCTGATGAAATTCATGCACTCGTTTTCTAACTTGAGATCCGTTCTTGCAAAATGGGATTCAGTTTTAATTCACAATTTCCTGATCAGATTGCAATGACTATTTGTAGGCATGTAAAAGCTTCTTTTATTAGAAAGAAATTTCCAAAACCACGAGCAGATATTCCAGCACTTAATACCTGAAAATATGCAAGACTGGAGTTTGTGAGCTCGAGCTCATATGAGCTTGAAGAACAGTAACATCATGAAAAAAATCCTGTTTTTTCTGGCTACAGACATCAATGTGTGTTTACCTGCATGTAAATATTTGTGATGGGATGACATTCATGAAAGTTTGGATTAAAAAACGAAATCGACGCTCCAAAAAGGATGGGGAGCATTGATTTTGTATTTTTTGCTCAAACTTCCATGATTGTCATTTCATCATGATTGTTTTGCATGCAGGTGAAACATACATTGATGTTTATTGCCAAAAATATCAGATTTTTTCTTTTTATTTCACACGGTTTTACTGTTCATCTGAGCTCATCTGAGCTCGTGCTCATAATAGCACTTTTGAATAAGTTGTCACTATTTCGGTACTCATAATTCACCATGGACCTCCGTAGATTCAACAGGGCTGATATCTCTACATGGGTTTAGATTGGTACTGTTTGAATTCATGAGCATGAGCAGAAGGTGGGACTGATGATATGTATGGACAAGGCTTCTTAAGAAACATATATTTTTATTTTCAATGTATATTGTTTCATTGGTGTTTTCAGGAATTTATTAAATGGTTGCATTAGTTTGCCCATTGGGGGCTATAATTTATTCGATCTCATTGGTGAGCATTTCAAACATGTCTTGAATCCCTCTACTTTGGCACAAGCATTATCCACGCGTCTCTAGGTGTGCCATTCTAAGAATACGTCATCATGGACAAACAAAAACTCGTCAGGATAATTGGTCATTATTAAGAAATTCTTTACAAAAATCAGGAGCGGCCACCACACATAATATCTTTGTAGAGAAGCAGAGTGAGTGGTAGGGCCAGTGACATGCATGACCCACCACGGAGAACTTGGCGCATCTCCCCTCTCTCTCCCCATCGTCGATTTCCCGTCAAAGATGTCAAATTCTCGCCGGAGAGGTTGATTACTCGCCGGAAAGGTTGACTACTTGTCGGATGAGGTCGATTCCTTGCCGGAGGACCTTGTTGGCCGACACATGACCCGTTGGACGCCTAGAATTTTTGTCGAAAAGGACCACCTGCGCGAATGAATTGACAAAAAAGACCACCTGCTGTTAAATTTAACAAAAAGGATCCCCTCAACTGTGGCGGCAGGTGCGGAAGGCGACACGTGGCACCTGCCGCCACGCAGCGAGGCGGCAGCACTGTACCGCCTGGCAGAACGGGAATCGGCGCTGGCGACGGAATGACAGCGGTGTGTGGAGCCCGGCCGTCAAGGGGCGTGGCGGCAGTACTGTACCGCCGGGCCCAGCCGCCTCACGAGCTGGCGGCAGCTCTGTTTATCACCCTGCTGCTAATGCGCGCTACGGAGCCGGCTATCATAAATGATGCACGGTGCATTGTGGTCGTCTGCAATCAGTGCTAAAAAATACGAAACGTTGGGAACCAGTGCCTCAAAGCAGACGAAACTCGCGCTGGGAATCAGTGCCTCAAAACTTGTGGCCGCATGCGCTTTGTGCTTTGCTGGACTTGTGCATTCAACAGCAGCGCCATGCGCTTTGCCATGCACCAGCAGTAGCAATCAGCAGCGATGACCGGCTCCATAGCGCACAGTAGCAGCAGAGCGATGAACAGGGCTGCCGCCAGCCCACGAGGCGGCCGGTCCCAGGTGCTACAGTACTGCCGCCACGCCCCTTGGCGGCCTGGCCCCACACACCGCAGTCGTTCCGTCGCCACCGCCGATTCCCGTTCTGGCAGGCGGTACAGTGCTGCCGCCTCGCTGCGTGGCGGCAGGTGCCACGTGTCGCCTGCCGCACCTGCCGCCACAGTCGAGGGGGTCCTTTTTGTCAAATTTATCAGCAGGTGGTCTTTTTTGTCAATTCTTCGCGCAGGTGGTCTTTTTCGACAAAAAATCGGACGCCTAAACCTCCTTCCATGGCCAAGGTAGGCCTACACCCAATGCCTAGGCACGTTTGAGCGGCATTTTTTCTGCCTAAATTTTAATGCTTAATTTGAGTATCCATGTCCTTATTTTGAAGTCATGGACTAGTTCAAATTTCTAATATTGTTTAATCGTTTATATATTTGCCACCTTTTAATGACTACCTAGTTCAAATTTTTATACCTTGTCCTTCTCAAGTAACTTGTTTTCAATTGCTATTTTATTTTTGTATTTTTATTCACGCCATTGATATCGGGTTGTACGCATAATCTGAGAATTTTAGCCAAGCTTCCTAAATTTAGACATTTTGACTATAAGTAGTTATAATTTTTTTATGATCGCATATCTTTCAGTGGAGTGCACAAAAAAAAACTTGTTTCTTTATAACAAAAGGGCGCATCATTTATTCCCCAACCCACTCTTGTGACCTAGGAGACAGCGGCAATGACCAATTTACCAAGCTCCCCGGCGAAACCCTCTTTCTTCGTATGGACCCTAAGTCTTCATTTCGGTGGTGATACTGATAGAAGTAAATTTAGGTTTTATCTCGGATAGACCGTGGTGATTTGGTGGCGTGGTTGATGACGTGGAATAAAGTGTCCCCGCTTCACGCATCATTACCATGTGCTTGTTTGTATCTCGGGAGGCGTGTGGGTTTGTTTCTCTTGTCCGTGGATTTGTCTTGGTGATGTTGTTCCTCTGTGCAAACAACGGGGATGTGTGCCTTAGTCATCCAGCTCCCTTTCAACCGACGAAGTTTAAGCACCCGCGCCTTGTTGGGGAGCATGTGAGATTTTGTGTTCCCTGACCCCGTCTAGCCGAACATGTGTCGTTTTATAGGGCCTCTCCAACGTATTCTTATCTAGGGTTGCGATTGTTGTGATTTGCTACACAAATGATGGCCGTTGGCGTCTACTGGTCTACATTAACTACTTCCTGCCCGTTACACAAGCTTCTGGGCTTCAACAAGTTTGCTCCGCTAAGACCGAGACCTGAATGCGCCACGAGTTTTGATCACGACACGTCGTCGATGGATGATGAAGTAGACTTCGACACCCCCAAGACTTAATGCCTTTTTTAGGGTATTTTTAATGGTCCATGATGCTTAATAATATATGACCTTTGTTCTTTTCATTTTTTTCATGTTTTTGTTGGAAATATGCCCTAGAGGCAATAATAAAAGGATTATTATTATATTTCCTTGTTCATGATAATTGTCTATTATTCATGCTATAATTTTATTATCCGGAAATTATAATACGTGTGTGAATACATAGACCACAATGTGTCCCTAGTGAGCCTCTAGTTGACTAGCTCATTGATCAACAGATAGTCATGGTTTCCTCGCTATGGACATGGGGATGTCATTGACAACGGGATCACATCATTAGGAGAATGATGTGATGGACAAGACCCAATCCTAAACATAGCACAAGATCGTATATTTTGTTTGCTAGAGTTTTTCCAATGTCAAGTATCTTTTTCTTAGACCATGAGATCGTGTAACTCCCGGATACTGTAGGAGTGCTTTGGGTGTACCAAACGTCACAAGTAACTGAGTGACTATAAAGGTATACTGCGGGTATCTCCAAAAGTGTCTGTTGGGTTGACATGGATCAAGACTGGGATTTGTCACTCCGTATGACGGAGAGGTATCTCTGGGCCCATTCGGTAATGCATCATCACAATGAGCTCAAAGTGACCAAGTGCCTGGTCACGGGATCATGCATTACGGTATGAGTAAAGTGACTTGCCGGTAACGAGATTGAACGAGGTATTGAGATACCGACGATCGAATCTCGGGCAAGTAACGTACCGATTGACAAAGGGAATTGTATACGGGGTTGCTTGAATCCTCGACATCGTGGTTCATCCGATGAGATCATCGAGGAGCATGTGGGAGCCAACATGGGTATCCAGATCCCGCTGTTGGTTATTGACCGGAGAGCCATCTCGGTCATGTCTACATGTCTCCCGAACCCGTAGGGTCTACACACTTAAGGTTCGGTGACGCTAGGGTTGTAGAGATATGAATATGCAGTAACCCGAAAGTTGTTCGGAGTCCCGGATGAGATCCTGGACATCACGAGGAGTTCCGGAATGGTCCGGAGGTGAAGAATTATATATAGGAAGTGCAGTTTCGGCCATCGGGAGAGTTTCGAGGGTCATCGGTACTGTACCGGGACCACCGGAAGGGTCCCGGGGGTCCACCGGGTGGGGCCACCCATCGCGGAGGGCCCCATGGACCAAAGTGGGGAGGGGAACCAGCCCATAGTGGACTGGTGCTCCCCCCTTGGCCCATCCCATGCGCCTAGGGTTGGGAACCCTAGGGTGGGGGGGCGCCCCACCTGGCTTGGGGGGCACTCCACCCCTTGGCCGCCGCCCCCTCTAGGAGATCCCATCTCCTAGGGCTGGCGCACCCCCTAGGGGGCCTATATAAAGGGGGAGGAAGGGGGCAGCCGCACCCTTGAGTCTTGGCGCCTCCCTCTCCCCTGCAACACCTCTCCCTCTCGTAGTAGAACGGCGAAGCCCTGCTGCGGTGACCCCTGCATCCACCACCACGCCGTCGTGCTGCTGGATCTTCATCAACCTCTTCTTCCCCCTTGCTGGATCAAGAAGGAGGAGACGTCACGCTGACCGTACGTGTGTTGAACGCGGAGGTGCCGTCCGTTCGGCGCTAGGATCTCCGGTGATTTGGATCACGTCGAGTACGACTTCCTCATCCCCGTTCTTTGAACGCTTCCGCGCGTGATCTACAAAGGTATGTAGATGCAATCCGATCACTCGTTGCTAGATGAACTCATAGATGGATCTTGGTGAAACCATAGAATTTTTTTTTGTTTACTGCAACGTTCCCCAACAGTGGCATCATGAGCTAGGTCTATGCGTAGTTCTCTTTGCATGAGTAGAACACAATTTGTTGTGGGCGTAGATGTTGTCAACTTTCTTGCCGCTACTAGTCTTATTTTGCTTCAGCGGTATTGTGGGATGAAGCAGCCCGGACCGACCTTACACGTACGCTTACGTGAGACTGGTTCCACCGACTGACATGCACTAGTTGCATAAGGTGGCTAGCGGGTGTCTGTCTCTCCCACTTTAGTTGGAGCGGATTCGATGAAAAGGGTCCTTATGAAGGGTAAATAGAAGTTGACAAATCACGTTGTGGCTTTCACGTAGGTAAGAAAACGTTCTGGCTAGAACCCTTTTGCAGCCACGTAAAACTTGCAACAACAATTAGAGGACGTCTAACTTGTTTTTGCAGCAAGTGCTTTGTGATGTGATATGGCCAAAGTTGTGATGAATGATGAATGATATATATGTGATGTATGAGATCATGTTCTTGTAATAGGAATCACGACTTGCATGTCGATGAGTATGACAACCGGCAGGAGCCATAGGAGTTGTCTTTATTTTTTGTATGACCTGCGTGTCATTGAGAAACGCCATGTAAATTACTTTACTTTCTTGCTAAACGTGTTAGCCATAGTAGTAGAAGTAATAGTTAGCGAGCAACTTCATGGAGACACGATGATGGAGATCATGATGATGGAGATCATGATGATGGAGATCATGGTGTCATGCCGGTGACAAGATGATCATGGAGCCCCAAGATGGAGATCAAAGGAGCTATGTGATATTGGCCATATCATGTCACTATTATTATTTGATTGCATGTGATGTTTATCATGTTTTTGCATCTTGTTTACTTAGAACGATGGTAGTAAATAAGATGATCCCTCATAATAATTTTAAGAAAGTGTTTCCCCTAACTGTGCACCGTTGCGACAGTTCGTTGTTTCGAAGCACCACGTGATGATCGGGTGTGATAGATTCCAACGTTCACATACAACGGGTGTAAGACAGATTTACACATGCAAACACTTAGGTTGACTTGACGAGCCTAGCATGTACAGACATGACCTCGGAACACAGAAGATCGAAAGGTCGAGCATGAGTCGTATAGAAGATACGATCAACATGAAGATGTTCACCGATGTTGACTAGTCCGTCTCACGTGATGATTGGACACGGCCTAGTTAACTCGGATCATGTTATACTTAGATGATGGGAGGGATGTCTATCTGAGTAGGAGTTCATTATATAATTTGATTAAATGAAAGCGTTCAAAGAATGGGGATGAGGAAGGCGTACTCGACGTGATCCAAATCACCGGAGATCCTAGCGCCGAACGGACGGCACCTCCGCGTTCAACACATGTATGGTCAGCGTAACGTCTCCTCCTACTTGATCCAGCAAGGGGGAGGAGAGGTTGAGGAAGATGGCTCCAGCAGCAGCACGACGGCGTGGTGGTGATGGAGCTGCAGTACTCCGGCAGGGCTTTGCTAAGCACTATGGAGGAGGAGGATGTGTTGGAGAGGGAGAGGGAGGCACCAAAGATGTGTTATGAGAGGCCCTCCTTACCCCACTATATATAGGGAGTCCAAGGGGGGGGGGCGCCGGCCCTAGGAGATCCAATCTCCTAGGGGGGTGCGGCCAAGGGGGGGAATCCCTCCTCCCCAAGGCACCTAGGAGGTGCCTTCCCCCTTTGGGACTCTTCCCTTCCTTGAACCCTAGGCGCATGGGCCTCTTGGGGCTGGTGCCCTTGGCCCATATAGGCCAAGGCGCACCCCCTACAGCCCATGTGGCCCCCCGGGGCAGGTGGCCCCACCCGGTGGACCCCCGGGACCCTTCCGGTGGTCCCGGTACAATACCGGTGACCTCGAAACTTGTCCCGATGCCCGAAATAGCACTTCCTATATGTAATTCTTTACCTCCGGACCATTCCGGGACTCCTAGTGACGTCCAGGATCTCATCCGGGAATCCGAACAACATTCGGGTTACTGCATATACATATCCCTACAACCCTAGCGTCACCGAACCTTAAGTGTGTAGACCCTACGGGTTCGGGAGACATGTAGACATGACCGAGACGACTCTTCGGTGAATAACCAGCAGCGGGATCTGGATACCCATGTTGGCTCCCACATGCTCCTCGATGATCTCATCGGATGAACCACGATGTCGAGGATTCAAGCAACCCCGTATACAATTCCCTTTGTCAATCGGTATGTTACTTGCTCGAGATTCGATCGTCGGTATCCCAATACCTCGTTCAATCTCGTTACCGGCAAGTCACTTTACTCGTACCATAATGCATGATCCCATGACCAGACACTTGGTCACTTTGAGCTCATTATGATGACGCATTACCGAGTGGGCCCAGTGATACCTCTCCGTCATACGGAGTGACAAATCCCAGTCTTGATCCGTGTCAACCCAACAGACACTTTCGGAGACACCCGTAGTATACCTTTATAGTCACCCAGTTACGTTGTGACGTTTGGTACACCCAAAGCACTCCTACGGTATCCGGGAGTTACACGGTCTCATGGTCCAAGGAAAAGATACTTTGACATTGGAAAACTCTAGCAAACGAACTATACGACCTTGTGCTATGTTTAGGATTGGGTCTTGTCCATCACATCATTCTCCTAATGATGTGATCTCGTTATCAATGACATCCAATGTCCATAGTCAGGAAACCATGACTATCTGTTGATCAACGAGCTAGTCAACTAGAGGCTTACTAGGGACATGTTGGTGTCTATTATTCACACATGTATTACGATTTCCGGATAACACAATTATAGCATGAATAAAGACAATTATCATGAACAAGGAAATATAATAATAATGCTTTTATTATTGCCTCTAGGGCATATTTCCAACAGTCTCCCACTTGCACTAGAGTCAATAATCTAGTTACATTGTGATGAATCGAACACCCATGGAATTCTGGTGTTGATCATGTTTTGCTCTAGGGAGAGGTTTAGTCAACGGATCTTCTACATTCAGGTCCGTGTGCACTTTACAAATATCTATGTCTCCATCTTGAACATTTTCACGAATGGAGTTGAAGCGACGCTTGATGTGCCTTGTCTTCTTGTGAAACCTGGGCTCCTTGGCAAGAGCAATAGCTCTAGTGTTGTCACAGAAGAGTTTGATTGGCCCCGACGCATTGGGTATGACTCCTAGGTTGGTGATGAACTCCTTCACCCAAATTGCTTCATGCGATGCCTCCGAGGCTGCCATGTACTCCGCTTCACATGTAGATCCCGCCACGACGGTATGCTTGCAACTGCACCAGCTTACTGCCCCACCATTCAAAATATACACGTATCCGGTTTGTGACTTAGAGTCATCCAGATCTGTGTCGAAGCTAGCGTCGACGTAACCCTTTACGACGAGCTCTTCGTCACCTCCATAAACGAGAAACATTTCCTTAGTCCTTTTCAGGTACTTTAGGATATTCTTGACCGCTGTCCAGTTTTCCTTGCCGGGATTACTTTGGTACCTTCCTACCAAACTTACGGCAAGGTTTACATCAGGTCTGGTACACATAATGGCATACATAATAGAACCTATGGCTGAGGCATAGGGGATGACACTCGTCTCTTCTATATCTTCTGCCGTGGTCGGACATTGAGCCGAGCTCAATTTCACACCTTGTAACACAGGCAAGAACCCCTTCTTAGACTGATCCATATTGAATTTCTTCAATATCTTATCAAGGTATGTGCTTTGTGAAAGACCTATGAGGTGTCTTGATCTATCTCTATAGATCTTGATGCCTAATATATATGCAGCTTCTCCAAGGTCCTTCATTGAAAAACTCTTATTCAAGTAGGCCTTAATGTTGTCCAAGAGTTCTATATCATTTCCCATCAAAAGTATGTCATCTACATATAATATGAGAAATGCTACAGAGCTCCCACTCACTTTCTTGTAAACACAGGCTTCTCCATAAGTCTGTGTAAACCCAAACGCTTTGATCATCTCATCAAAGCGAATGTTCCAACTCCGAGATGCTTGCACCAGCCCATAAATCGAGCGTTGGAGCTTGCACACCTTGTTAGCATTCTTAGGATCGACAAAACCTTCCGGCTGCATCATATACAATTCTTCCTTAAGGAAACCATTAAGGAATGCCGTTTTGACGTCCATCTGCCATATTTCATAATCATAAAATGCGACAATTGCTAACATGATTCGGACGGACTTCAGCTTCGGTACCGGTGAGAAAGTCTCATCGTAGTCAACCCGTTGAACTTGTCGATAACCCTTAGCGACAAGGCGAGCTTTATAGATGGTCACATTACCATCCGCGTCTGTCTTCTTCTTAAAGATCCATTTATTTTCTATGGCTCGCCGCTCAACGGGCAAGTCAGTCAAAGTCCATACTTCGTTTTCATACATGGATCCTATCTCGGATTTCATGGCCTCGGGCCATTTATCGTAATCCGGGCCCGCATCGCTTCTTCATAGTTTGAAGGTTCACCGTTGTCTAGCAACATGACTTCCAAGACAGGATCACGTACCACTCTGAAGTAGTACGCATCCTTGTCATCCCACGAGGTTTGGTAGTGACTTGATCTAAAGTTTCATGATCACTATCATAAGCTTCCACTTCAATTGGTGTAGGTGCCACAGGAACAACTCCTGTGCCCTGCCACACACTAGTTGAAGAGACGGTTCAATAACCTCATCAAGTCTCCACCATCCTCCCACTCAATTCTTTCGAGAGAAACTTTTCCTCAAGAAAGGACCCGATTCTAGAAACAGTCCCTTATTGCTTTCGGATCTGAGACAGGAGGTATACCCAACTGTTTTGGGTGTCCTATGAAGATGCATTTATCCGCTTTGGGTTCGAGCTTATCAGCCTGAAACTTTTTTCACATAAGCGTCGCAGCCCCAAACTTTTTAAGAAATGACAGCTTAGGTTTCTCTAAACCATAGTTCATACGGTGTCATCTCATCGGAATTACGTGGTGCCCTATTTAAAGTGAATGCGGTTATCTCTAATGCCTAACCCATAAACTATCGTGGTAATTCGATAAGAGACATCATGGTATGCATCATATCCAATAGGGTGCAGTTATGATGTTCGGACACACCATCACACTATGGTGTTCCAGGCTGTATTAGTTGTGAAACAATTTCCACAATGTCTTAATTCTGTGCCAAACTCGTAATTCAGATATTCATCTCTATGATCATATCATAGATCTTTTATCCTCTTGTCACGACGATCTTTCAACTTCACCCTGAAATTACTTGAACCTTTCAATAATTCAGACTCGTGATTCATCAAGTAAATATACTCAACATCTACTCAAATCATCTGTGAAGTAAGAACATAACGATATCCACTACATGCCTCAGCACTCATTGGACTGCACACATCAAAATGTATTACTTCCAACAAGTTGCTTTCTAGTTCCATTTTACTGAAAATGAGGCTTTCAGTCATCTTTCCCATGTGGTATGATTTGCATGTCTCAAGTGGTTCAAAATCAAGTGAGTCCAAAACGGTCCATTTGCATGGAGTTTCTTTATGCATATACACCAATAGACATGGTTCGCATGTCTCAAACTTTTCAAAAACGAGTGAGCCCGAAGATCCATCAACATGGAGCTTCTTCATGCGTTTTATACCGATATGACTCAAATTGTAGTGCCATATTTGTGTGGTACTATCATTACTATCTTATACCTTTGGCATGAAAATGTGTATCACTACGATCAAGATTCAATAAACCATTCATTTTAGGTGCAAGACCATTGAAGGTATTATTCAAATAAACAGAGTAACCATTATTCTCCTTAAATGAATAATAGTATTGCGATGGACATAATCCAATCACGTCTATGCTCAATGCAAACACCAATCTCGATGGTAGAGTGAGCGTGCGATGCTTGATCACATCAAGCTTGGGAAAAACTTCCAACACATATCGCCAGCTCACCTTTAGCTAGTCTCCGTTTACTCCGCAGCCTTTTATTTCGAGTTTACTAACATTTAGCAACCGAACCGGTATCTAATACCATGGTGCTACTAGGAGTACTAGTAAAGTACACATTAACACAATGTATATCTAATATACTCCTATTGACCTTGCCAGCCTTCTCATCTACCAAGTATCTAGGGTAATTCTGCTCCAGTGGCTGTTCCCCTTATTACAGAAGCACTTAGTCTCGGGTTTGGGTTCAACCTTGGGTTTCTTCACTAGAGTAGCAGCTGATTTGCCGTTTCATGAAGTATCCCTTCTTGCCCTTGCCCTTCTTGAAACTAGTGGTTTCACCAACCATCAACAATTGATGCTCCTTCTTGATTTCTACTTTTGTGGTGTCAAACATCGCGAATATCTTAAGGATCATCATATATGTCCCTGATATATTATAGTTCATCACGAAGCTCTAGCAGCTTGGTGGTAATGACTTCGGAGAAACATCACTATCTCATCTGGAAGATCAACTCCCACTTGATTCAAATGATTGTTGTACTCAGACAATCTGAGCACAAGCTCAACAATTGAGATTTTCTCCCTTAGTTTGCAGGCTAAGAAAATCGTCGGAGGTCTTATACCTCTTGACGTGGGCACGAGCCTGAAATCTCAATTTCAGCCCTCGAAACATCTCATATGTTTCGCGACATTTTAAAACGTCTTTGGTGCCTCAATTCTAAACCATTTATCATTACGCACTGAACTATCATGTAGTCATCAAAATGTGTATGTCAGATGTTCGCAACATCCACAGACGATGTTCGAGGTTCAGCACACTGAGCGGTGCATTAAGGACATAAGCCTTCTATGAAGCAATGAGGACAATCCTCAGTTTACGGACCTAGTCCGCATAATTGCTACTATCAACTTTCACCTAAATTTCTCTAGGAACATATCTAAACAGTAGAACTGAAGCGCGAGCTACGACATAATTTGCAAAGACCTTTTGACTATGTTCAGGATAATTAAGTTCATCTTATGAACTCCCACTCAGATAGACATCCCTCTAGTCATCTAAGTGATTACATGATCCGAGTCAACTAGGCCGTGTCTGATCATCACGTGAGATGGACTAGTCAACATCGGTGAACATCTTCATGTTGATCGTATCTTCTATACGACTCATGCTCGACCTTTCGGTCTCTTGTGTTTCGAGGCCATGTCTGTACATGCTAGGCTCGTCAAGTTAACCTAAGTGTTTCGCATGTGTTCCGAGGCCATGTCTGTACATGCTAGGCTCGTCAACACCCGTTGTATTCGAACGTAAGAATCTATCACACCCGATCATCACGTGGTGCTTCGAAATGACGAACTTTCGCAATGGTGCACAGTTAGGGGGAACACCTTCTTGAAATTTTAGTGAGGGATCATCTTATTTACTACCGTCATTCTAAGCAAATAAGATGCAAAAACATGATAAACATCACATGCAATCAAATAGTGACATGATATGGCCAATATCATATTGCTCCTTTTGATCTCCATCTTCGGGGCTCCATAAGCATCATCGTCACCGGCATGACACCATGATCTCCATCATTGTGTCTCCATGAAGTTGTCTCGCCAACTTATTACTTCTACTACTATGGCTACCGGTTAGCAATAAAGTAAAGTAATTACATGGCGTTGTTCAATGACACGCGGGTCATACAATAAATAAAGACAACTCCTATGGCTCCTGCCGGTTGTCATACTCATCGACATGCAAGTCGTGATTCCTATTACAAGAACATGATCAATCTCATACATCACATATCATTCATCACATTCTTCTTGGCCATATCACATCACATAGCATACCCTGCAAAAACAAGTTAGACGTCCTCTAATTGTTGTTTGCATGTTTTACGTGGCTGCTATGGGTTTCTAGCAAGAACGTTTCTTACCTACGCAAAACCACAACATGATATGCCAATTGTTATTTACCCTTCATAAGGACCCTTTTCATCGAATCCGATCCGACTAAAGTGGGAGAGACAGACACCCGCTAGCCACCTTATGCAACTAGTGCATGTCAGTCGGTGGAACCAGTCTCACGTAAGAGTACGTGTAAGGTCGGTCCGGGCCGCTTCATTCCACAATGCCGCCGAATCAATATTGGACTAGTAACGGTAAGCATATTGAACAAAATCAACGCCCACAACTACTTTGTGTTCTACTCGTGCATAGAAACTACGCATAGACCTAGCTCATGATGCCACTATTGGGGAACGTAGCATAAATTCAAAATTTTCCTACGTGTCACCAAGATCTATCTATGGAGTCATCTAGCAACGAGAAAGGAGTGGATCTACATACCCTTGTAGATCGCGCGCGGAAGCGTTCAAGAGAACCGGGTTGATGGAGTCGTACTCGTCGTGATCCAAATCACCGATGATCCTAGCGCCGAACGGACGGCACCTCCGCGTTCAACACACGTACGGAGCAGCGACGTCTCCTCCTTCTTGATCCAGCAAGGGGGAAGGAGAGGTTGATGAAGATGGCTCCAGCAGCAGCACGACGGCGTGGTGGTGATGGAGCTGCAGTACTCCGGCAGGGCTTCGCTAAGCTCTATGGAGGAGGAGGATGTGTTGGAGAGGGAGAGGGAGGCACCAAAGATATATTATGAGAGGCCCTCCTTACCCCACTATATATAGGGAGTCCAAGGGGGGGGCGCCGGCCCTAGGAGATCCAATCTCCTAGGGGGGTGCGGCCAAGGGGGGGAATCCCTCCTCCCCAAGGCACCTAGGAGGTGCCTTCCCCCTTTGGGACTCTTCCCTTCCTTGAACCCTAGGCGCATGGGCCTCTTGGGGCTGGTGCCCTTGGCCCATATAGGCCAAGGCGCACCCCCTGCAGCCCATGTGGCCCCCCGGGGCAGGTGGCCCCACCCGGTGGACCCCCGGGACCCTTCCGGTGGTCCCGGTACAATACCGGTGACCCCGAAACTTGTCCCGATGCCCGAAATAGCACTTCCTATATATAATTCTTTACCTCCGGACCATTACGGAACTCCTCGTGACGTCCGAGATCTCATCTGGGACTCTGAACAACATTCGGGTTACTGCATATACATATCCCTACAACCCTAGCGTCACCGAACCTTAAGTGTGTAGACCCTACGGGTTCGGGAGACATGTAGACATGACCGAGATGACTCTCCGGACAATAACCAACAGCGGGATCTGGATACCCATGTTGGCTCCCACATGCTCCTCGATGATCTCATCGGATGAACCACGATGTCGAGGATTCAAGCAACCCCGCATACAATTCCCTTCGTCAATCGGTATGTTACTTGCCCGAGATCCGATCGTCGGTATCCCAATACCTCGTTCAATCTCGTTACCGGCAAGTCACTTTACTCGTACCGTAATGCATGATCCCGTGACCAGACACTTGGTCACTTTGAGCTCATTATGATGATGCATTACCGAGTGGGCCCAGTGATACCTCTCCGTCATACGGAGTGACAAATCCCAGTCTTGATCCGTGTCAACCCAACAGACACTTTCGGAGATACCCGTAGTATACATTTATAGTCACCCAGTTATGTTGTGACATTTTGTACACCCAAAGCACTCCTACGGTATCCGGGAGTTACACGATCTCATGGTCTAAGGAAAAGATACTTGACATTGAAAAACTCTAGCAAACGAACTATACAATCTTATGCTATGTTTAGGATTGGGTCTTGTCCATCACATCATTCTCCTAATGATGTGATCTCGTTATCAATGACATCCAATGTCCATAGTCAGGAAACCATGACTATCTGCTGATCAACGAGCTAGTCAACTAGAGGCTTACTAGGGACATGTTGGTGTCTATTATTCACACATGTATTACGATTTCCGGATAACACAATTATAGCATGAATAAAGACAATTATCATGAACAAGGAAATATAATAATAATGCTTTTATTATTGCCTCTAGGGCATATTTCTAATAGTCTTCCACTTGCACTAGAGTCAATAATCTAGTTACATTGTGATGAATCGAACACCCATGGAATTCTGGTGTTGATCATGTTTTGCTCTAGGGAGAGGTTTAGTCAACGGATCTGCTATATTCAGGTCCGTATGTACTTTACAACTATCTATGTCTCAATCTTGAACATTTTCACGAATGGAGTTGAAGCGATGCTTGATGTGCCTTGTCTTCTTGTGAAACCTGGGCTCCTTGGCAAGAGCAATAGCTCCAGTGTTGTCACAGAAGAGCTTGATCGGCCCCGACGCATTGGGTATGACTCCTAGGTCGGTGATGAACTCCTTCACCCAAATTGCTTCATGTGCTGCCTCCGAGGCTGCCATGTACTCTTCTTCACATGTAGATCCCGCCACGACGCTCTGCTTGCAACTGCACCAGCTTACTGCCCCATTATTCAAAATATACAAGTATCCGGTTTGTGACTTAGAGTCATCCAGATATGTGTCGAAGCTAGCATCGACGTAACCCTTTACGACGAGCTCTTCGTCACCTCCATAAACGAGAAACATTTCCTTAGTCCTTTTCAGGTACTTCAGGATATTCTTGACCGCTGTCCAGTGTTCCTTGCCGGGATTACTTTGGTACCTTCCTACCAAACTTACGACAAGGTTTACATCAGGTCTGGTACACAGCATGGCATACATAATAGAACCTATGGCTGAGGCATAGGGGATGCCACTCATCTCTTCTATATCTTCTATGCTCTGTACCAGACCTGATGTAAACCTTGCCGTAAGTTTGGTAGGAAGGTACCAAAGTAATCCCGGCAAGGAACACTGGACAGCGGTCAAGAATATCCTAAAGTACCTGAAAAGGACTAAGGAAATGTTTCTCGTTTATGGAGGTGACGAAGAGCTCGTCGTAAAGGGTTACGTCGACGCTAGCTTCGACACAGATCTGGATGACTCTAAGTCACAAACCGGATACGTGTATATTTTGAATGGTGGGGCAGTAAGTTGGTGCAGTTGCAAGCAGAGCGTCGTGGCGGGATCTACATGTGAAGCAGAGTACATGGCAGCCTCGGAGGCAGCGCATGAAGCAATTTAGGTGAAGGAGTTCATCACCGACCTAGGATTCATACCCAATGCGTCGGGGCCAATCAAACTCTTCTGTGACAACACTGGAGCTATTTCTCTTGCCAAGGAGCCTAGGTTTCACATGAAGACAAGGCACATCAAGCATCGCTTCAACTCCATTCGTGAAATGTTCAAGATGGAGACATAGATATTTTTAAAGTGCACACGGACTTGAATGTAGCAGATCCATTGATTAAACCTCTCCCTAGAGCAAAACATGATCAACACCAGAATTCCATGGGTGTTCGATTCATCACAATGTAACTAGATTATTGACTATAGTGCAAGTGGGAGACTATTGAAAATATGCCCTAGAGGCAATAATAAAAGCATTATTATTATATTTCCTTGTTCATGATAATTGTCTTTATTCATGCTATAATTGTGTTATCCGGAAATCGTAATACATGTGTGAATAATAGACACCAACATGTCCCTAGTAAGCCTCTAGTTGACTAGCTCGTTGATCAACAGATAGTCATGGTTTCCTGACTATGGACATTGGATGTCATTGATAACGAGATCACATCATTAGGAGAATGATGTGATGGACAAGACCCAATCCTAAACATAGCACAAGGTCGTATAGTTCGTTTGCTAGAGTTTTCCAATGTCAAAGTATCTTTTCCTGGGACCAAGAGATCGTGTAACTCCCGGATACCGTAGGAGTGCTTTGGGTGTACCAAGCGTCACAACATAACTGGGTGACTATAAAGGTATACTACGGGTATCTCCGAAAGTGTCTGTTGGGTTGACACGGATCAAGACTGGGATTTGTCACTCCGTATGACGGAGAGGTATCATTGGGCCCACTCGGTAATGCATCATCATAATGAGCTCAAAGTGACCAAGTGTCTGGTCACAGGATCATGCATTACGGTACGAGTAAAGTGACTTGCCGGTAACAAGATTGAACGAGGTATTGGGATACCGACGATCGAATCTCGGGCAAGTAACATACCGATCGACAAAGGGAATTGTATACGGGGTTGCTTGAATCCTCGACATAGTGGTTCATCCGATGAGATCATCGAGGAGCATGTGGGAGCCAACATGGGTATCCAGATCCCGCTGCTGGTTATTGACCGGAGAGTCGTCTCGGTCATGTCTACATGTCTCCCGAACCCGTAGGGTCTACACACTTAAGGTTCGGTGACGCTAGGGTTGTAGGGATATGTATATGCAGTAACCAGAATGTTGTTCGGAGTCCCGGATGAGATCCCGGACGTCACGAGGAGTTCCGGAATGATCCGGAGGTAAAGAATTATATATAGGAAGTGCTATTTCGGGCATCGGGACAAGTTTCGGGGTCACCGGTATTGTATCGGGACCACCGGAAGGGTCCCGGGGGTCCACCGGGTGGGGCCACCTGCCCCGGGGGGCCACATGGACTGTAGGGGGTGCGCCTTGGCCTATATGGGCCAAGGGAACCAGCCCCAAGAGGCCCATGCGCCTAGGGTTCAAGGAAGGGAAGAGTCCCAAAGGGGGAAGGCACCTCCTAGGTGCCTTGGGGAGGAGGGATTCCCCCCCTTGGCCGCACCCCCGGAGGAGATTGGATCTCCTAGGGCCGACGCCCCCCCCCCTTGGACTTCCTATATATAGTGGGGTAAGGAGGGCCTCTCATAACACATCTTTGGTGCCTCCCTCTCCCTCTCCAACACATCCTCCTCCTCCATAGTGCTTAACGAAGCCCTGCCGGAGTACTGCAGCTCCATCACCACCACGCCGTCGTGCTGCTGCTGGAGCCATCTTCCTCAACCTCTCCTCCCCCTTGCTGGATCAAGTAGGAGGAGACGTTACGCTGACCGTACGTGTGTTGAACGCGGAGGTGCCGTCCGTTCGGCGCTAGGATCTCCGGTGATTTGGATCACGTCGAGTATGCCTTCCTCATCCCCGTTCTTTGAACGCTTCCGCGCGTGATCTACAAAGGTATGTAGATGCAATCCCATCACTCGTTGCTAGATGAACTCCTAGATGGATCTCGGTGAAACCGTAGGAAATTTTTTGTTTTCTGCAAACGTTCCCCAACAGTGGCATCATGAGCTAGGTCTATGCGTAGTTGTATTGCACGAGTAGAACACAATTTGTTGTGGGCGTTGATGTTGTCAACTTTCTTGCCGCTACTAGTCTTATCTTGCTTCAATGGTATTGTGGGATGAAGCGGCCCGGACCAACCTTACACGTACGCTTACGTGAGACCGGTTCCACCGACAAACATGCACTAGTTGCATAAGGTGGCTGGCGGGTGTCTGTCTTTCCCACTTTAGTTGGATCGGATTCGATGAAAAGGGTCCTTATGAAGGGTAAATATAAGTTGACAAATCACGTTGTGGCTTTCACGTAGGTAAGAAAACGTTCTTGCTAGAACCCTACTTCAGCCACGTAAAACTTGCAACAACAATTAGAGGACGTCTAACTTGTTTTTGCAGCAAGTGCTTTGTGATATGATATGGCCAAAGTTGTGATGAATGATGAATGATATATATGTGATGCATGAGATGTTCATGCTACTGTAATAGGAATCACGACTTGCATGTCGATGAGTATGACAACCGGCAGGAGCCATAGGAGTTGTCTTTATTTTTTGTATGACCTGCGTGTCATTGAGAAACGCCATGTAAATTACTTTACTTTATTGCTAAACGTGTTAGCCATAGTAGTAGAAGTAATAGTTGGCGAGCAACTTCATGGAGACACGATGATGGAGATCATGATGATGGAGATCATGGTGTCATGCCGGTGACAAGATGATCATGGAGCCCCAAGATGGAGATCAAAGGAGCTATGTGATATTGGCCATATCATGTCACTATTATTATTTGATTGCATGTGATGTTTATCATGTTTTTGCATCTTGTTTACTTAGAACGATGATAGTAAATAACATGATCCCTCATAATAATTTCAAGAAAAGTGTTCCCCCTAACTGTGCACCATTGCGACAGTTCGTTGTTTCAAAGCACCACGTGATGATCGGGTGTGATAGATTCTAACGTTCACATACAACGGGTGTAAGACAGATTTACACATGCAAAACACTTAGGTTTACTTGACGAGCCTAGCATGTACAGACATGGCCTCGGAACACAGAAGACCGAAAGGTCGAGCATGATTCGTATAGAAGATACGATCAACATGAAGATGTTCACCGATGTTGACTAGTCCGTCTCACGTGATGATCGAACACGGCCTAGTTAACTCGGATCATGTTATACTTAGATGACTGGAGGGATGTCTATCTAAGTGGGAGCTCATTGAATAATTTGATTAGATGAACTTAATTATCATGAACTTAGTCTAAAATCTTTACAATATGTCTTGTAGATCAAATGGCCAACGTAGTCCTCAACTTCAACGCGTTCCTAGAGAAAACCAAGCTGAAAGACGATGGCAGCAACTACACGGACTGGGTCCGGAACCTGAGGATCATCCTCATAGCTGCCAAGAAAGATTATGTCCTACAAGCACCGCTAGGTGATGCACCTGTTCTCCCTGCAGAACAAGACGTTATGAACGCTTGGCAGGCACGTACCGATAACTACTCCCTCGTTTAGTGCGGCATGCTTTACAGCTTAGAGCCGGGGCTCCAAAAGCGTTTTGAGAGACACGGAGCATATGGGATGTTCGAAGAGCTGAAAATGGTTTTCCAAGCTCATGCCCGGGTCGAGAGATATGAAGTCTCCGACAAATTCTTCAGCTGTAAGATGGAGGAAAATAGTTCTGTCAGTGAGCACATACTCACAATGTCTGGGTTACATAACCGCTTGACTCAGCTGGGAGTTAATCTCCCGGATGACGCGGTCATTGACAGAATCCTCCAGTCGCTTCCATCGAGCTACAAGAGCTTTGTGATGAACTTCAATATGCAGGGGATGGAAAGGACCATTCCTGAAGTATTTGCAATGCTGAAATCAGCAGAGGTAGAAGTCAAAAAGGAACATCAAGTGTTGATGGTGAATAAAACCACTAAGTTCAAGAAAGGCAAGGGTAAGAAAACCTTCAAGAAAGACGGCAAGGGAGTTGCCGCGCCCGGCAAGCAAGCTGCCGGGAAGAAGCACAAAGAATGGACCCAAGCCCGAGACTCAGTGCTTTTATTACAAGGAAAGTGGTCACTGGAAGCGGAACTGCCCCAAATACTTAGCGGACAAGAAGGCCGGCAAAACGAAAGGTATATGTGATATACATGTAATTGATGTGTACCTTACCAGTACTCGTAGTAGCTCCTGGGTATTTGATACCGGTGCAGTTGCTCACATTTGTAACTCAAAGCAGGAGCTGCGGAATAAGCAGAGACTGGCGAAGGACGAAGTGACGATGCGCGTCGGGAATGGTTCCAAGGTCGATGTGATCGCTGTCGGCACGCTACCTCTACATTTACCTACGGGATTAGTTTTGAACCTCAATAATTGTTATTTAGTGCCAAGTTTGAGCATGAACATTGTATCAGGATCTCGTTTAATACGAGATGGCTACTCATTTAAATCCGAGAATAATGGTTGTTCTATTTATATGAGAGATATGTTTTATGGTCATGCTCCGATGGTAAATGGTTTATTCTTAATGAATCTCGAGCGTAATGCTACACATATTCATAGTGTGAGTACCAAAAGATGTAAGATTGATAATGATAGTCCCACATACTTGTGGCACTGCCGCCTTGGTCACATAGGTGTCAAACGCATGAAGAAGCTCCATGCTGATGGACTTTTAGAGTCTCTTGATTACGAATCATTTGACACGTGCGAACCATGCCTCATGGGTAAAATGACCAAGACTCCGTTCTCAGGAACAATGGAGCGAGCAACCAACTTATTGGAAATCATACATACTGATGTATGCGGTCCAATGAGTGTTGAGGCTCGCGGTGGCTATCGTTATGTTCTCACCCTCACTCATGACTTGAGTAGATATGGGTATGTCTACTTAATGGAACACAAGTCTGAGACCTTTGAAAAGTTCAAGGAATTTCAGAGTGAGGTTGAGAATCAACGTGACAGAAAAATCAAGTTCCTACGATCAGATCGTGGAGGAGAATACTTGAGTCATGAGTTTGGCACACACTTAAGAAAATGTGGAATAGTTTCACAGCTCACGCCGCCTGGAACACCTCAGCGTAATGGTGTGTCTGAACGTCGTAATCGCACTCTATTAGATATGGTGCGATCTATGATGTCTCTTGCCGATTTACCGCTATCTTTTTGGGGCTATGCTTTAGAGACTGCCGCATTCACTTTAAATAGGGCACCGTCGAAATCCGTTGAGACGACACCATTTGAATTATGGTTTGGGAAGAAACCTAAGCTGTCGTTTCTAAAAGTTTGGGGATGCGATGCTTATGTCAAGAAACTTCAACCTGAAAAGCTCGAACCCAGAGTGGTACGGCAACCCTGTCTTGGAAATCATGTTTTTAGACAACGGTGAACCTTCGAACTATGAAGAAGCGATGGCGGGCCCGGATTCCGACAAATGGCTAGAAGCCATGAAATCCGAGATAGGATCCATGTATGAAAACGAAGTATGGACTTTGACTGACTTGCCCGTTGAGCGGCGAGCCATAGAAAATAAATGGATCTTTAAGAAGAAGACAGACGCGGATGGTAATGTGACCATCTATAAAGCTCACCTTGTCGCTAAGGGTTATCGACAAGTTCAAGGGGTTGACTACGATGAGACTTTCTCACCGGTAGCGAAGCTGAAGTCCGTCCGAATCATGTTAGCAATTTCCGCATTTTATGATTATGAAATATGGCAGATGGACGTCAAAATGGCATTCCTTAATGGTTTACTTAAGGAAGAACTGTATATGATGCAGCCGAAAGGTTTTGTCGATCCTAAGAATGCTGACAAGGTGTGCAAGCTCCAACGCTCGATTTATGGGCTGGTGCAAGCATCTCGGAGTTGCAACATTCGCTTTGATGAGATGATCATAGCGTTTGGGTTTACACAGACTTATGGAGAAGCATGTGTTTACAAGAAAGTGAGTGGGAGCTCTGTAGCATTTCTCATATTATATGTAGATGACATACTTTTGATGGGAAATGATATAGAACTATTGGACAGCATTAAGGCCTACTTGAATAAGAGTTTTTCAATGAAGGACCTTGGAGAAGCTGCATATATATTAGGCATCAAGAACTATAGAGATAGATCAAGACACCTCATAGGTCTTTCACAAAGCACATACCTTGATAAGATATTGAAGAAATTCAATATGGATCAGTCTAAGAAGGGATTCTTGCTTGTGTTACAAGGTGTGAAATTGAGCTCGGCTCAATGTCCGACCACGGCAGAAGATATAGAAGAGATGAGTGTCATCCCCTATGCCTCAGCCATAGGTTCTATTATGTATGCCATGTTGTGTACCAGACCTGATGTAAACCTTGCCGTAAGTTTGGTAGGAAGGTACCAAAGTAATCCCGGCAAGGAACACTGGACAGCGGTCAAGAATACCCTAAAGTACCTGAAAAGGACTAAGGAAATGTTTCTCGTTTATGGAGGTGACAAAGAGCTCGTCGTAAAGGGTTACGTCGACGCTAGCTTCGACACAGATCTGGATGACTCTAATTCACAAACCGGATACGTGTATATTTTGAATGGTGGGGCAGTAAGCTGGTGCAGTTGCAAGCAGAGCGTCGTGGCGGGATCTACATGTGAAGCAGAGTACATAGCAGCCTCGGAGGTAGCGCATGAAGCAATTTGGGTGAAGGAGTTCATCACCGAACTAGGAGTCATACCCAATGCGTCGGGGCCAATCAAACTCTTCTGTGACAACACTGGAGCTATTGCTCTTGCCAAGGAGCCCAGGTTTCACAAGAAGACAAGGCACATCAAGCGTCGCTTCAACTCCATTCGTGAAAATGTTCAAGATGGAGACATAGATATTTGTAAAGTGCACACGGACCTGAATGTAGCAGATCCGTTGATTAAACCTCTCCCTAGAGCAAAACATGATCAACACCAGAATTCCATGGGTGTTCGATTCATCACAATGTAACTAGATTATTGACTCTAGTGCAAGTGGGAGACTGTTGGAAATATGCCCTAGAGGCAATAATAAAAGCATTATTATTATATTTCCTTGTTCATGATAATTGTCTTTATTCATGCTATAATTGTGTTATCCGGAAATCGTAATACATGTGTGAATAATAGACACCAACATGTCCCTAGTAAGCCTCTAGTTGACTAGCTCGTTGATCAACAGATAGTCATGGTTTCCTGACTGTGGACATTGGATGTCATTGATAACGATATCACATCATTAGGAGAATGATGTGATGGACAAGACCCAATCCTAAACATAGCACAAGGTCGTATAGTTCGTTTGCTAGAGTTTTCCAATGTCAAAGTATCTTTTCCTTGGACCATGAGATCGTGTAACTCCCGGATACCGTAGGAGTGCTTTGGGTGTACCAAACGTCACAACGTAACTGGGTGACTATAAAGGTATACTACGGGTATCTCCGAAAGTGTCTGTTGGGTTGACACGGATCAAGACTGGGATTTGTCATTCCGTATGACGGAGAGGTATCACTGGGCCCACTCGGTAATGCATCATCATAATGAGCTCAAAGTGACCAAGTGTCTGGTCACGGGATCATGCATTACGGTACGAGTAAAGTGACTTGCCGATAACGAGATTGAACGAGGTATTGGGATACCGACGATCGAATCTCGGGCAAGTAACATACCGATTGACAAAGGGAATTGTATACGGGGTTGCTTGAATCCTCGACATCGTGGTTCATCCGATGAGATCATCGAGGAGCATGTGGGAGCCAACATGGGTATCCAGATCCAGCTGCTGGTTATTGACCGGAGAGTCGTCTCGGTCATGTCTACATGTCTCCCGAACCCGTAGGGTCTACACACTTAAGGTTCGGTGACGCTAGGGTTGTAGGGATATGTATATGCAGTAACCCGAATGTTGTTCGGAGTCCCGGATGAGATCCCGGACGTCACGAGGAGTTCCGGAATGGTCCGGAGGTAAAGAATTATATATAGCAAGTGCTATTTTGGGCATCGGGACAAGTTTCGGGGTCACCGGTATTGTACCGGGACCACCAGAAGGGTCCCCGGGGTCCACCGGGTGGGGCCACCTGCCCCGGGGGGGCACATGGGCTGTAGGGGGTGCGCCTTGGCCTATATGGGCCAAGGGCACCAGCCCCAAGAGGCCCATGCGCCTAGGGTTCAAGGAAGGGAAGAGTCCCAAAGGGGAAGGCACCTCCTAGGTGCCTTGGGGAGGAGGGATTCCCCCCCTTGGCCGCACCCCCTAGGAGATTGGATCTCCTAGGGCCGGTGCCCCCCCCCCTTGGACTCCCTATATATAGTGGGGTAAGGAGGGCCTCTCATAACACATCTTTGGTGCCTCCCTCTCCCTCTCCAACACATCCTCCTCCTCCATAGTGCTTAGCGAAGCCCTGCCGGAGTACTGCAGCTCCATCACCACCACGCCGTCGTGCTGTTGCTGGAGCCATCTTCCTCAACCTCTCCTCCCCCTTGCTAGATCAAGTAGGAGGAGACGTTACGCTGACCGTACGTGTGTTGAACGCGGAGGTGCCGTCCGTTCGGCGCTAGGATCTCCGGTGATTTGGATCACGTCGAGTACGCCTTCCTCATCCCCGTTCTTTGAATGCTTCCGTGTGTGATCTACAAAGGTATGTAGATGCAATCCAATCACTCGTTGCTAGATGAGCTCCTAGATGGATCTTGGTGAAACCGTAGGAAATTTTTTATTTTCTGCAACGTTCCCCAACAATGGCATCATGAGCTAGGTCTATGCGTAGTTCTCAAGCACGAGTAGAACACAATTTGTTGTGGGCGTTGATGTTGTCAACTTTCTTGTCGCTACTAGTCTTATCTTGCTTCAATGGTATTGTGGGATGAAGCGGCCCGGACCAACCTTACACGTACGCTTACGTGAGACCGGTTCCACCGACAAACATGCACTAGTTGCATAAGGTGGCTGGCGGGTGTCTGTCTTTCCCACTTTAGTTGGAGCGGATTCGATGAAAAGGGTCCTTATGAAGGGTAAATAGAAGTTGACAAATCACGTTGTGGCTTTCACGTAGGTAAGAAAACGTTCTTGCTAGAACCCTACTTCAGCCACGTAAAACTTGCAACAACAATTAGAGGACGTCTAACTTGTTTTTGCAGCAAGTGCTTTGTGATATGATATGGCCAAAGTTGTGATGAATGATGAATGATATATATGTGATGTATGAGATGTTCATGCTACTGTAATAGGAATCACGACTTGCATGTCGATGAGTATGACAACCGGCAGGAGCCATAGGAGTTGTCTTTATTTTTTGTATGACCTGCGTGTCATTGAGAAACGCCATGTAAATTACTTTACTTTATTGCTAAACGCGTTAGCCATAGTAGTAGAAGTAATAGTTGGCGAGCAACTTCATGGAGACACGATGATGGAGATCATGATGATGGAGATCATGGTGTCATGCCGGTGACAAGATGATCATGGAGCCCCAAGATGGAGATCAAAGGAACTATGTGATATTGGCCATATCATGTCACTATTATTATTTGATTGCATGTGATGTTTATCATGTTTTTGCATCTTGTTTACTTAGAACGACGGTAGTAAATAAGATGATCCCTCATAATAATTTCAAGAAAAGTGTTCCCCCTAACTGTGCACCGTTGCGACAGTTCGTTGTTTCAAAGCACCACGTGATGATCGGGTGTGATAGATTCTAACGTTCACATACAACGGGTGTAAGACAGATTTACACATGCAAAACACTTAGGTTTACTTGACGAGCCTAGCATGTACAGACATGGCCTCGGAACACAGAAGACCGAAAGGTCGAGCATGATTCGTATAGAAGATACGATCAACATGAAGATGTTCACCGACGTTGACTAGTCCGTCTCACGTGATGATCGGACACGGCCTAGTTAACTCGGATCATGTTATACTTAGATGACTGGAGGGATGTCTATCTAAGTGGGAGTTCATTGAATAATTTGATTAGATGAACTTAATTATGATGAACTTAGTCTAAAATCTTTACAATATGTCTTGTAGATCAAATGGCCAACGTAGTCCTCAACTTCAACGCGTTCCTAGAGAAAACCAAGCTGAAAGACGATGGCAACAACTACACGGACTGGGTCCGAAACCTGAGGATCATCCTCATAGCTGCCAAGAAAGATTATGTCCTACAAGCACCGCTAGGTGATGCACCTGTTCTCCCTGTAGAACAAGACGTTATGAACGCTTGGCAGGCACGTACCGATAACTACTCCCTCGTTCAGTGCGGCATGCTTTACAGCTTAGAGCCGGGGCTCCAAAAGCGTTTTGAGAGACACGGAGCATATGGGATGTTCGAAGAGCTGAAAATGGTTTTCCAAGCTCATGCCCTGGTCGAGAGATATGAAGTCTCCGACAAATTCTTCAGCTGTAAGATGGAGGAAAATAGTTCTGTCTGTGAGCACATACTCACAATGTCTGGGTTACATAACCGCTTGACTCAGCTGGGAGTTAATCTCCCGGATGACGCGGTCATTGACAGAATCCTCCAGTCGCTTCCACCGAGCTACAAGAGCTTTGTGATGAACTTCAATATGCAGGGGATGGAAAAGACCATTCCTGGAGTATTTGCAATGCTGAAATCAGCAGAGGTAGAAGTCAAAAAGGAACATCAAGTGTTGATGGTGAATAAAACCACTAAGTTCAAGAAAGGCAAGGGTAAGAAAACCTTCAAGAAAGACGGCAAGGGAGTTGCCGCGCCCGGCAAGCAAGCTGCCGGGAAGAAGCCAAAGAATGGACCCAAGCCTGAGACTCAGTGCTTTTATTGCAAGGAAAGTGGTCACTGGAAGCGGAACTGCCCCAAATACTTAGCGGACAAGAAGGCCGGCAAAACGAAAGGTATATGTGATATACATGTAATTGATGTGTACCTTACCAGTACTCGTAGTAGCTCCTGGGTATTTGATACCGGTGCAGTTGCTCACATTTGTAACTCAAAGCAGGAGCTGCGGAATAAGCGGAGACTGGCGAAGGACGAGGTGACGATGCACGTCGGGAATGGTTCCAAGGTCGATGTGATCGCCGTCGGCACGCTACCTCTACATTTACCTACGGGATTAGTTTTGAACCTCAATAATTGTTATTTAGTGCTAAGTTTGAGCATGAACATTATATCAGGATCTCGTTTAATACGAGATGGCTACTCATTTAAATCCGAGAATAATGGTTGTTCTATTTATATGAGAGATATGTTTTATGGTCATGCTCCGATGGTAAATGGTTTATTCTTAATGAATCTCGAGCGTAATGCTACACATATTCATAGTGTGAGTACCAAAAGATGTAAGATTGATAATGATAGTCCCACATACTTGTGGCACTGCCGCCTTGGTCACATAGGTGTCAAACGCATGAAGAAGCTCCATGCTGATGGACTTTTAGAGTCTCTTGATTACGAATCATTTGACACGTTCGAACCATGCCTCATGGGTAAAATGACCAAGACTCCGTTCTCAGGAACAATGGAGCGAGCAACCAACTTATTGGAAATCATACATACTGATGTATGCGGTCCAATGAGTGTTGAGGATCGCGGTGGCTATCGTTATGTTCTCACCCTCACTGATGACTTGAGTAGATATGGGTATGTCTACTTAATGAAACACAAGTCTGAGACCTTTGAAAAGTTCAAGGAATTTCAGAGTGAGGTTGAGAATCAACATGATAGAAAAATCAAGTTCCTATGATCAGATCATGGAGGAGAATACTTGAGTCATGAGTTTGGCACACACTTAAGAAAATGTGGAATAGTTTCACAGCTCACGCCACCTGGAACACCTCAGCGTAATGGTGTGTCCGAACGTCGTAATCGCACTCTATTAGATATGGTGCGATCTATGATGTCTCTTGCCGATTTACCGCTATCTTTTTGGGGCTATGCTTTAGAGACTGCCGCATTCACTTTAAATAGGGCACCGTCGAAATCCGTTGAGACGACACCATTTGAATTATGGTTTGGGAAGAAACCTAAGCTGTCGTTTCTAAAAGTTTGGGGATGCGATGCTTATGTCAAGAAACTTCAACCTGAAAAGCTCGAACCCAAATCGGAAAAATGCGTCTTCATAGGATACCCTAAAGAAACCATTGGGTATACCTTCTACCTCCGATCCGAAGGCAAGATCTTTGTTGCCAAGAATGGGTCCTTTCTAGAGAAAGAGTTTCTCTCGAAAGAAGTAAGTGGAAGGAAAGTAGAACTTGATGAAGTATTACCTCTTGAACCGGAAATTGGCACAACTCAAGAAAATGTTCCTGAGGTGCCTGCACCGACTAGAGAGGAAGTTAATGATGATTATCAAGATACTTCTGATCAAGCTCCTACTGAAATTCGAAGGTCCACAAGGACATGTTCCGCACCAGAGTGGTACGGCAACCCTGTCTTGGAAATCATGTTGTTAGACAACGGTGAACCTTCGAACTATGAAGAAGCGATGGCGGGCCCGGATTCCGACAAATGGCTAGAAGCCATGAAATCCGAGATAGGATCTATGTATGAAAACGAAGTATGGACTTTGACTGACTTGCCCGTTGAGCGGCGAGCCATAGAAAATAAATGGATCTTTAAGAAGAAGACAGACGCGGATGGTAATGTGACCATCTATAAAGCTCGCCTTGTTGCTAAGGGTTATCGACAAGTTCAAGGGGTTGACTACGATGAGACTTTCTCACCGGTAGCGAAGCTGAAGTCCGTCCGAATCATGTTAGCAATTGCCGCATTTTATGATTATGAAATATGGCAGATGGATTTCAAAACGGCATTCCTTAATGGTTTCCTTAAGGAAGAATTGTATATGATGCAGCCGGAAGGTTTTGTCGATCCAAAGAATGCTGACAAGGTGTGCAAGCTCCAACGCTCGATTTATGGGCTGGTGCAAGCATCTCGGAGTTGGAACATTCGCTTTGATGAGATGATCAAAGCGTTTGGGTTTACACAGACTTATGGAGAAGCCTGTGTTTACAAGAAAGTGAGTGGGAGCTCTGTAGCATTTCTCATATTATATGTAGATGACATACTTTTGATGGGAAATGATATAGAACTCTTGGACAGCATTAAGGCCTACTTGAATAAGAGTTTTCAATGAAGGACCTTGGAGAAGCTGCATATATATTAGGCATCAAGATCTATAGAGATAGATCAAGACACCTCATAGGTCTTTAACAAAGCTCATACCTTGATAAGATATTGAAGAAATTCAATATGGATCAGTCTAAGAAGGGGTTCTTGCCTGTGTTACAAGGTGTGAAATTGAGCTCGGCTCAATGTCCGACCACGGCAGAAGATATGGAAGAGATGAGTGTCATCCCCTATGCCTCAGCCATAGGTTCTATTATGTATGCCATGCTGTGTACCAGACCTGATGTAAACCTTGCCGTAAGTTTGGTAGGAAGGTACCAAAGTAATCCCGGCAAGGAACACTGGACAGCGGTCAAGAATATCCTAAAGTACCTGAAAAGGACTAAGGAAATGTTTCTCGTTTATGGAGGTGACGAAGAGCTCGTCGTAAAGGGTTATGTCGACGCTAGCTTCGACACAGATCTGGATGACTCTAAGTCACAAACCGGATACGTGTATATTTTGAATGGTGCGGCAGTAAGCTGGTGCAGTTGCAAGCAAAGCGTCGTGGCGGGATCTACATGTGAAGCGGAGTACATGGCAGCCTCGGAGGCAGCGCATGAAGCAATTTTGGTGAAGGAGTTCATCACCGACCTAGGAGTCATACCCAATGCGTCGGGGCCAAAGTTGTGATGGACAAGACCCAATCCTAAACATAGCACAAGATCGTATAGTTCGTTTGCTAGAGTTTTTCCAATGTCAAGTATCTTTTCCTTAGACCATGAGATCGTGTAACTCCCGGATACCGTAGGAGTGCTTTGGGTGTACCAAACGTCACAACGTAACTGGGTGACTATAAAGGTATATTGCGGGTATCTCCGAAAGTGTCTGTTGGGTTGACACGGATCAAGACTTGGATTTGTCACTCCGTATGACGGAGAGGTATCTTTGGGCCCACTCGGTAATGCATCATCACAATGAGCTCAAAGTGACCAAGTGTCTGGTCACGGGATCATGCATTACGGTACGAGTAAAGTGACTTGCCGGTAACGAGATTGAACGAGGTATTGGGATACCGATGATCGAATCTCGGGCAAGTAACGTACCGATTGACAAAGGGAATTGTATACGGGGTTGCTTGAATCCTCGACATCGTGGTTCATCCGATGAGATCATCGAGGAGCATGTGGGAGCCAACATGGGTATCCAGATCCTGCTGTTGGTTATTGACCGGAGAGCCATCTCGGTCATGTCTACATGTCTCCCGAACCCGTAGGGTCTACACACTTAAGGTTCGGTGACGCTAGGGTTGTAGAGATATGAATATGCAGTAACCCGAAAGTTGTTCGGAGTCCCTGATGAGATCCTGGACGTCACGAGGAGTTCCGGAATGGTCCGGAGGTGAAGAATTATATATAGGAAGTGCAGTTTCGGCCATCAGGAGAGTTTCGGGGGTCACCGGTATTGTACCGGGACCACCGGAAGGGTCCCGGGGGTCCACCGGGTGAGGCCACCCATCCCGGAGGGCCCCATGGGCCAAAGTGGGGAGGGGAACCAGCCCATAGTGGGCTGGTGCTCCCCCCTTGGCCCATCCCATGCGCCTAGGGTTGGGAACCCTAGGGTGGGGGGGGGGGCACCTGGCTTGGGGGGCACTCCACCCCTTGGCCGCCGCCCCCCTAGGAGATCCCATCTCCTAGGGCCGGCGCACCCCCTAGGGGGCCTATATAAAGGGGGGAGGGAGGGGGCAGCCGCACCCTTGAGTCTTGGCGCCTCCCTCTCGTAGTAGAACGGCGAAGCCCTGCTGCGGTGACCCTGCATCCACCACCACGCCGTCGTGCTGCTGGATCTTCATCAACCTCTCCTTCCCCCTTGCTGGATCAAGAAGGAGGAGACGTCACGCTGACCGTACGTGTGTTGAACGCGGAGGTGCCGTCCGTTTGGCGCTAGGATCTCCGGTGATTTGGATCACGTCGAGTACGACTTCCTCATCCCCGTTCTTTGAACGCTTCCGCGCGTGATCTACAAAGGTATGTAGATGCAATCCGATCACTCGTTGCTAGATGAACTCATAGATGGATCTTGGTGAAACCGTAGAATTTTTTTTGTTTACTGCAACGTTCCCCAACAGTTTTCTCATAGGCTTATTATAAAGGCTGAATATTTCAAGATTATTATTTTTGAATGAAAGGGGGTTGCCCCCCCCCCCGCCCCACTTTATAGAATGAAGCAGAAAGCAACCAGTCACAAGTTTTTGATGGAAACCGACTACTACAAAGTAGCTAATGCAACGATAGAAACCTACAAACAAATAGAACAACAATTTTTGGCTTGATCGCATAAGTTTCTAGTCTACTTATTACAGAGCACCGGTAGAAAAAAGAACAATGGAGGATGAATCAAAAGGTAGATCTTCAGGGGAATGGGTTGATCCAGAGGATGTATCCTGTGCAACGAACCATCTCATGCTACGGATGCACCAATGCAATTTGAGCCGCTAGATGGGCAATAGAGGAACCAGATTCTATATACAGATGGGCTGCCGGTACATTTTCCATATTCGTCCTCAGATATCATCCATTTGCGCGAAGAGTCCTCTCCCAAGACATCGTCTCTTCCCTTCTTCTTGTCTTTGTCTCCTGCACCTGAGCATGACAGGGCGATTCGGATTTGGAGCTAGGGTTAGCAATTCGGCTGGTCACCTCTCTGGCCCACTCCCCTAGACCGCTCGACCTTCTTCCCTCTATCTCTTGTACCTTGTTCCGTTGCCGGTGACGCATCAGCGTCCCTCCTCTTCTCTGAAACGGTCGTCCACAGTGGAGCGCGGCTACACTATTTCTGCGGGACATTGACACAACAACCGCAAAGGAGCTGGCCATGTGATGTGAGTTCAAGCTTTCTCCTGATGAGTTGCGGTGGGTTAAGGCTTTCCCCTGGCGTGCTGCGGTGGGATGCTAATTGTATTGTGTTCAAGTAGTCCATTAAGGCTTGAACTGTCTCACGGAAATGTAATCAAATTAGAATGTGTACAGAGGAAACTCTGTAAAATTTAAAAGATTGATGACAAGTAACTGACTGTCATGTAGACCAAAGGGTTCAAACTTTGTGTAGGTACATGAGATAAAAAAATATGTCATAAGGAAAACTTTGTTTCTACACAATTCATAAAAGAATGTCATCTGCTTTCATTTTTTACATTTTCGAGCTCTTCTATATGCGACTGTTCCTCCACACATACATCAATCTGATTAGAACCAGAGGTAGCGGTGCATTCCGAGTTTCTGACAATAGTAGTATCTCTTTGCTTTAGGCAAATGAATGAGCACCATGCAGCTCTGAAAGAGACCAAGTTGATGCAAGTAGAACACTAGCTTCTACAGCAAATTTGTTTTTTTTTCATAGACGAGCATATAGCTAATCATGCAGACAATACCTGAAAATCACGAAAATCATAAATTTTCAGATGCATAGGAAAACAGGAGAGGTCACCAAAATAACATGGTTGGATGAGATTAAATTTATGTTGTAGGGAATTTCTGCAATACTTGCCGTTGTTTCACTCCTGCAAACTAATAGTATAAATATCTTACAGAAAATTCAAAAACAAGACAGGTATGACAGACCTGAAAATGTTATGGGTCAACTGAAGAATTGCCTAATCATATTAAGTGTCTAATTACAGTTAAAGTCCACCTGTACTATTAGTCTGCTGTTAGCACATGTAATATGGATTCAATTTACGTGCATGGGGCCATATACATGAGAACTATTGCTCAAATATTTCGGCATCATACTAGCGAAGCTGTTCCATGTTTCTACCCACGCGTGCTGCTGCTGTACCATCCTGAGGCACGACATTTTGAGCACAGGAGGCAGATGAGATGAGAGGGAAAGGAAAAGATGTCTTGGGGAATGACTATTGGTGCAAATGGACGATTTTCTAAGGACAAATATATAAAATGTACTCCCTCTGTAAACTAATATAAGAGCGTTTAGATCACTAGTTTAGTATTCTAAACGCTCTTATATTAGTTTACGGAGGGAGTACTAGCAGCTCATCTGTTTACAGACTCTGGTCCCTCTATTGTGCATCGGGCGGCTCAGATTGCATTGGTGCACCCGTAGCATCAGTTCGCTCGTTGCACAGGATACGTCCTCGGTTGATCCATCGTCTCCCACGCCCAGTTCTTCAGTTGGTCTCTTCTTGCATCATCTCCATGCGATCCGGAGAAGTTCCCCACGCCGTTTGTCCAAAAGGAGAATGCATTGTTGTAATAGAGTTGCCTGCACACCGTCGTAGAGAACCTTCCATTGTTGTAAATAGCAACTTAGTTTTGCAAGAATGCATTTCACACTTCTCCATTTGCGCCTCTGAAAGCAAAACTCGTTTCTTAGTCACCACAGGCTTCATAAGGCAGCAGTTGTCACCAAATTCAAAACAACATTCTTCTTATGCATATTCAAGAAGGATATGATATTTTCAAAACCAGTTATTTTGTGGACACCAAAGAATTCTGCAACAAAATCCCAAACTTGTTAGGCAACCACGCAATCAAACAACAAGTGTTGAACAGTTTCATGTTCAGAGCAGAAAAGGCAGGAAGGATCCTCAACTACTCTTCTTTTAGCAAGATTATCTCTAGTAAGCACCTTATTGTGAACACATAACCACAGAAAGATATGAATATTCTGTAGACATAAGATTTTTCACATTTTGTCACTAATAGTAGGAACTATCCCTCCAAAGTTAATTTGCTTATAGAAGGATTTTACTGAATATACCCCACTGGGTTCTAAGCCCCAAATTGGGGTGTCCACCCCATCCAGAGGAGGATGCTGCTTGACCACACAAACAAGTTGATCCTAGCGGTCCATACCAAAGCGATCAACACATCTTCTAAATGCCAGTTTTAATTCATTCCCATCCCAGATCTGGTCCACTGTACTATCAGCTTGATTACAGATACTAAATACTCCCTCCATTTCTAAATATTTGTCTTTCTGGAGATTTGAACAAGTGACAACATACAGAGCAAAATGAGTGAATCTATACTCTAAAATATGTCTATATACATCCGTATGTAATAGTCCATTTGAAATCTCTAAAAAGACAAATATTTAGGAACGGGGGGAGTAGGTCCCAAAATTGTACTTTAAAGGAACAATCCCCCACCCACACATCATGCCAAAAGCTAATGAGATTCCCATCTCCTAACCTCCATCTATAGAAGATTTTTGCTGCTGCCATGGCCCAAGTAATACACTTCCAAAAGGTAGAGCCCCCTTCACTTTTAGCCCAGAGGAGATTGGGGGAATTAACTCTGTATTTATACAAAAGGAGTTTAGTCCAGTCTGAGTCAGGGTGATCAAAGAATCTTTTACCCCAAGAAGCTAGCAAGGCCATATTATATTCTTTAATGTTGGGAACCCCAAACCCCCAAATTCCTTCTTCCTATTAATTAAGCCCCAATTGGCTAGGTGGTATTTGTGTTGATCTCCCAAATTCCCCCAAAAGAAATGAGGCATTTGAGAGTTAATGACATTGATTGCCCACTTAGGAAATTTGAACACGGACATCAAGTAAGCAGAAATGCTAATCACACAAGCACACAACAATATAATTTTCCATTTATAAGTGAGATATCTTCCCAGCCAGCCAGAAATGCCTTTAATGATTTTGTCAATGATAGGCTGGAGATCTTCTCTTTTAAGTTTATCATAGTGCAGAGGCACTCTCAGATACTTTATAGGGAATGAGCCTTTTTTTACAACCGAAGATTTATGCAAACTCCTTAGCAGTTGCCTCCTCAACATTGATAGTCATGAGATCACTTTTGTGAAAGTTAATTTTCATCCCAGATAAGTTCTCAAAACATGACAAAAGCCATTTAAAATTCCTTGCTTTATAACCAGAGTTTTCCAAGAAGAGTATGGTGCCGTCTGCATACTGCAGACTAACCACACCTCCAAAAATCACATGGGGCAGAAACCCCGAGATTAAGTTTTGGGAAGTGGCTTCTTTGAGCATTTTGATAAAAACATCAGCAACCAAGTTAAACAATAGAGGGGAGTCTATTTCAAGATTATCAAAACTGGTACACATAAATAATACACTTATACACTGTGAAAAAAAACCCATACTTATACGCCATCTCCTGGCAAGTGCCCGAACCCACCCCAGCCAATCTCCGCTCCTCCTCCCGACCCAGGTGCTCCGCCTACCTAGGGCATCCGCATCCTCCCCTCCCCTCTAGCCCCCGCGATCGGGACTCCCCCCGCCGGCGAGCGATGTTGCCCCCTCCGCGCCGCGGCCCGGCGTACAAGACCAAGATGTGCGCGCTGTGGCAGAACGGCAACTGCGACCGCGAGCTCTGCAGCTTCGCCCACGGCACGGCCGAGCTCCGCCGGCCCCCCTCCTCCCGGCCCACCTTCCCGCCCCACCACGCCGGTACGTATGCGCGCCCTCTCTCCCCGTGCCCGCCACCCCATTGCCCCTCCTGTTCGGTCGCCTGTCGTTTCTCCCCGAGATCCTCGCCCGGGGTTTAGGGTTTCTGTCGTAGCGAGATGCGGGGAGGGTTGGATGTTGCCTAATTCTCTTGATTTTTATGGTAGTTAGGGTGTAGATCTACGGAAATCTAGGTGCATGATTGAATGTTGGGAAATCTAGGGTATGGAATACTGCCAAAGATGGCTGAATGCTGGAAAGATTGGGTTTTGGATCCCACCAAGAATGGTCGTTCGCGAAATTCGGGTGATTTGTATCTTAGCGAAATGAAACGGTTACCTCTGAAGAACAACACGGTCATTATGAGTTGTTTGCCAGCCACATGAACGACACATTACAAATGGTTAATTTTTATTTCTTTTGGAGATCAGGTTGACTAGAAGGATGTATTTATGAGAATTTGCCCATGCTAGTCCTTAAGGAATGATATGTCTGAATTGGATTATTATGGATGGACGTTTCTGGAGCATTTTTCTATTTTCTAGGCGACATCATGTTGACAAGTTATTTTTGTGTTTGCTTCATGATTCATTTAATCTATGTGTTCCATGTGTTGTGGCTTATTGTGCTTGGGTGGTTTACTATGATTTTCGTACTACTGCTTGAATTGAACATCAGCTGCTGCAGATAGATAACAATTGAGTAAGCATTCTAACAACTGGAAGCTTGTTGCAGAATTAGGTGGCATTATTACTGGTTGTCTTTTGATTTAATTGCCATCACAAATTTGTTAGACTCGACTGCTGCCAGAGGATAACATGGCCTTTTCTATAGATTTCTTCGATTGGTATTTCGATGATTTGTCGTGACCACTAAATGCTCGGGCTGTATCAGAAGGTGAACCTTTGAGGGTATTGGCCTCCTTTGATTGATACCCATAATATGTTTGATGTGCTATGATCACGGCAGAGTCCACTGAATGATTAGCAGGCTTTGCAATGAACCAAGTTGCATATCTTTTGATCATGGCACATCAACTAGTTTCATTGGGAAGTATTCTTATCGCTGGCAATCCAAGTCGCCGAAGATATCTGGACAAATGCTAGTACATTTATATGGTGATATCTGGATTATGGCAGACCTTATTTCATCATAATTGCTGTATGGGCTGTTTATGGAGCTTCCATCTATTTCACTTCAGATGATCAACATTATGAGTATTGGTATTATCCTAATGGATGCATCATTGTATCTTGGTGTCTGCTTGCGTATTATTTTTTGGCGCTGCGTTTTTTTTGCATGGCTAATGACATTATCCTGGAGCTGCTGCTACTTATTGCTAATTGAATAATCTTGTAGATCAAGTTCGTGGTAAGCTTGACAGGCTTATGGGTGTCCTTCTCTCCTTATCGCTCCATTTTACTCTGTTGACATGAGTTCTTCCTTGTATAAAACTTGCAAACCTTCGTTTCTTTTAGGGAGAAGAGATTATAGAGGTGGTGATTTCAGAGGCAGGATTGAAAGGAGGTTCTCACCTCGCAGGAGGCATTCCCCTGGAAGAGATTTCAGGGGTCATCGTTCCCTACACGATCGAAGGCCAACTTCTCGAGAAAGGGGTAAACTCTCTCTCTCTCTCTCTCTCTCTCTCTCTCTCTCACACACACACACACACACACACACATGTTCACTTCTACGTTCTGCTTGCTCCTGCTATACGTTCTTATTTGTAATTTTGCTTGCAGAGTCTAGCTTTTCACGGTCTCCCAGCAGGAAGAGGTATATATTGCAGTTCAACATATGATCCTCGTCTTTTGGAGCCATTTAATTGTAAAAATACTTTGAACACATTAGTATTTTTTAAGTTATCTTGTATTCTTATATGCTTAATTGTTATCAACATAGCAGATAACTATGATTTGTTCCAATCTAAATGGAATGCAATGCAGCACACTTCACTGCAGTCTCACTGGATTTGTTGGTTTACTAGATATGTTCTATCTGTCTTGAATATGAGCAAGTCATCTTGTAATTTACTGTTTATGTTATCTTCAATCTTTCAGTGAGAGGAGGCATGAAAAGAAGATGGATGATGGAGAAACAAACTCATCTAAGAGTTCTCCTATCTCTGATAATAATGATAGGAAAAAGGAAAAAGTCACTAGTGGTGACGAGAAAGAGGATTATGAAAAGGAGGTATGAGGCTTTGAGCACTGTGTAATCCAGTTTATAGATCACATGCACCTTTGTCACATTTTCCATATTGAAATTCTGAATTTTTCAAAATTTGAATATTGTGCAGCTGAAACAAGTTAGATCAGATATGGAGGCTTTGCGTGACGATAAATCTCATCTCGAGGTCAGTTTTTGTTTCAATGCAATGTTGTGCATTGTTACACATTCCACCCAGAAATGTATGTGTTTTTGCCAAACATCGAACCCAACTTGTTGGCAAGGCTATATTTATGTGGGAGACTATTAATGTCCAGAATATCATATTTCTTGGAACATAGCTAGTAAATGTTAGCGTACCATGTTAAAAGAAAAAAGATTAAATTATTATTTATGCCCTTTGTTCAATGTATGTCATTTACATCGGCCGACCTTCTAAAATCTTCACTCCGTGCTCTCATTAACATTTACTCTGTAGATTGTTTTGGATGAGAAAATGGATGAAGTGCGCAGGATTTCTAGCCAAGTAAGTGACCTTGATCAGCAGCTGAGGAGGGAGAAAGAAGAATGTCATAGGTATCTAAGCAACACTTGCGCATGCCAATTTGGTCACTTTCTTTATTATTAATATCAATAGCTAGGTGGTTTTATTATGTAGATATCCTGTTCTCATATTGAATTATGATTCCAACGTAGAATGACGTCAAAAATGAAGAAGTTCCTAAAAGCTCATGTCCGTTTTATGAAAGCTCGGGAGGAGTTGAAAAGGTGCATATTCATCAATATTAAATCTTGTAATGAAATACATTCTTGGCTTGCTTACATCACTATATTCTACACCCTCCGTAAAGAAATATAAGAGCGTTTAGAATACTAAAGTAGTAATCTAAACACTCTTATATTAGTTTACAGAGGGAGTATCTTTCATGACTTGCGAATTTGTAGTAACTAAGTATTGACTATTGGAGCTGTGCAGGTCACAAGCTCGTTTTGAGAGACTTGGTGATATGCTTGCTTCAGAAATTTTAAAGCGTGGTGCTAATGAAGAAGCTTCCAGCGTCCATGTTGATGAAGATCTAAATGGACCTTATGAAAGGAGTCCAAATGCTACTCCAGCTAAAAAGCGATCAATCCCATACTCAACTAGTGATGAGGCAAAAGCTGGTAGGTTGCTTGGATTCTTGGATGATTTATATATACTGCTGAAGAACATATGATGATCAGCACAATGTGGATCTCGTACATATTTTTACTTCCATATGCATCTTAACATGTTTAAGCAATCCATCTTATTAAGTATTAAGCAATAGCTAAAGGTTCCAACTGTTAATCTTAAGCATTAAATACATGTGATTAATTACTATGTAGAAACATTGGAGGGGGTAATTTTTTTCTTCACATTATTGAGATTTCATTCTGTACATTATTGCAGAAATATCTTTCTATCATATTGCTTGTATACTTGCATCTAATCTTTTGTCCATTTTTTCAGCTAAGAAAAGAAGAGAGCGAGAGACTGATACATTCACTAGATCAGATAAATATAGGTCAGAAGGCGATATTACAGACTATGATAAAACAAGTAAGGGTAGTGATGGAACAAAATCTATATATTTGAAGAAGAGACTGTGGGAAGATGAAAAGAATAAGCTTGGAAATGCTGCCTCCTCTGCAGACCAGGTCCAGTATTTCCCCGTGCCATCTTAGTTTTGTGTTAAATGTCATATCGTGATTGCTGGCTTGTTTATTACCCCATGCCATCTCAGTTTTGTGTTTAAATGTCAGATTGTGATTGCTGGCTTGCTTATAAGTAACGAGTGAACCTCATAGTTTTCCTTCATTATCGAGTCGCTAGACTATTAGCAATGAATCATCTTGACGAATGAATTCTGCATATTACAAGAGAATACTTAATTGAGTAGATATTTTTAAACTTACAGGTGAAAGATTCTCCAGTGAAGCACGCTTTGCCCTCCACTGGTATGGCTGCTCGTGCCTTATATGACCTTAACGAGGCAGTTGAACTGGATGATAGAAACGAACAGATAGATGCATTGCTAGAAAATGATGCTGACGGGACTAGATCGCCGGTACCTCCAGTGGGCCAAAATGCCTTCGAGCAGGTGACTATCCTCCAAGAAACCGGGAACCTGTTTTATCATATGCACTAAAAAAAGCATGACATTGCTCATTTACATTCTCCCCACCTATATTTCTTATTATAGAAGAATAGTTATTGGCTTGCATATGGCGAACATGCGTGCTCACAGTTTGTTGCATCTTCTTTCCCAGTATGAGGACCTCGACGAGGAAGTGGATGTGGACGTATAAGCCGAGCACAGAGTTGATATGATAAACGACGCGATGGCGGTGGTGCATAATACACCAGTTGGCTTCTGGGAGTCCGAAGACTGTTATTAGCATTTCCGTGTACAAAGTGGCATCTTTTGTGTTTTTTTTAGCATAATATACCTATCTATTTGATATATATATATATATATATATATATATATATTGGGTGTTTTTAGCTTTTTACTGAGAATCCTCGTTTTGTAGTGGCATCCTTTGGTGTTGAGCTGTGACTTTGTTGATCCTGGTTGCGGCCTGCTCCGTGGAGCTAACTTATTTTCGTGAATGGCAACTGTCTCTTCGATTTTGTCAGTGACGTTGCCGTGCACTAGGGATTTCTATGTCATCTCGCAAGCCAATCAGCCCAGTAACTAATGTATTTTCTATAGCACATTCCCTGTTTTTGGCGTCATGGTGGATTATGGTAATCCTGGTTATTTATCTTGATTTTGTCTCACCATGCAGCAATTAGATGATTTGCCTAACCTTTTTTGCAACTAGCTCTTGAGTTTGAGGTTTGCTCTCATAAACTATGTGCACAAGCACATTATTCTCTCGAAATAAAACACAATAAGAACGCGTCTCCGCTGGAACTCGGCGGGGTTGCCGCCACTGCATCTCTTGCGTCGCGTGCCCTCCTCGAGGGAGAGGGAGAGGGGAAAAATAATAATCTTATACGGCCTTGTCGTACGCCCCATGTTGCGAGACCCGCTTCCACTGTTGACAGTTGGCAAAACGAGTCTCAAAGCACCCTTCCCTGCTTACCCTGCTGTTTCCCCTGCCGATAGTTGGCAAAACAAATCTCAAAGCACCCTTCCCCTTTCTTCCATGTCTGATTTCGCTCTCTCCTTTGATTTCTCTCTCTCCTCTCGTCGAGCAGCTAGCTTCACCAATAGGAGCCGGAACACATCAGGGCACTCCCTTGCTGCATCCTATGCCCTGAGATCTCCTCCCATGTCGCCCCCTTTCCAGCACCAGCCGTCCATGACAGAGTCCCTGCCATGCTCGGGTCCCATGGCCACCATCAGCACGAGCTGCTCCGTTGTCACCATCGATGGTGAGCCCGTGCAGAAGTCGAGCAGGGTCCACAAGATCTCGGCGCTACAAGATAGGGAGTCCACGAGGAAACACCACAAGGAGGTGGATGACCTTTTTATTGACGCCACACGTCATCTACGCCCTCGGACTGACGGCGAGTGTCGGTGTCAAAACCGACGGATCTCGGGTAGGGGGTCCGGAACTGTGTGTCTAAGGCAGATGGTAACAGGAGGCAGGGGACACAATGTTTTACCCAGGTTCGGGCCCTCTTGATGGAGGTAAAACCTTACGTCCTGCTTGATTATTCTTGATAATATGAGTAGTACAAGAGTTGATCTACCGCGAGATCAGAGAGGCTAAACCCTAAAAGCTAGCCTATGGTATGATTGTATGTTGTCTTACGGACTAAAACCCTCCGATTTATATAGACACCGGAGAGGGCTAGGGTTACACAGAGTCAGTTACAAGGAAGGAGATCTACATATCCGTATTGCCAAGCTTGCCTTCCACGCCAAGGAGAGTCCCATCCAGACACGAGACGAAGTCTTCAATCTTGTATCTTCATAGTCCAACAGTCCGGCCAAAGGATATAGTCCGGCTGTCCGGATACCCCCTAATCCAGGACTCCCTCAGTAGCCCCTGAACCAGGCTTCAATGACGATGAGTCCGACGCGCAGATTGTTTTCGGCATTGCAAGGCGGGTTCCTCCTCCGAATACTTCATAGAAGATTTTGAACACGAGAATCGTGTCCGGCTCTGCAAAACAAGTTCCACATACCACCATAGAGAGAATAATATTTCTACAAATCTGATCTGCTGACGTACCCCGTAGCGTGGCATCACACCACAACCAGGTCTTTATTCGAATCGTTTTTCATAACCTATCTCAGCGTGTTTCGCGAGGCGGTTTCCTTGTCACGTCTTGTTGAAGCAGAGATCGTGTCCCCTTATTATAGGATTCCCATCAATACGGACGTGGGTAACCCAACCGCGCCATCAATTACGACGCTTGGGGGATAAGCGAGTTTACCAGGCTGGTGGGGGCGCATAGTTTCGTCCGCCCTTATAAAGGGATAATGTTTCACCTTCGTCTACCCATGCCTTCTTCCTCCTTCTCATCCATTTTCGCGCACTCGAGCTCCAGCGCCCAAGTCCACATCCTTCTCCTCAACTCTTTCCAAACATGTCTGGAGTGGGAGGCAAGTGGATGGCCTCCTCCGTCACGGAGGGACACATAAAAAAACTACGTGGAGCCGGATACTTAGCCGCGGATATCGCGCACCGTCTGCCAGCCGCGGGGCAGATCGTCCCTACCCCGGAACCTCACGAAAGGGTGGTTTTCCTCCCCCACTTCGTCCGCGGACTGGGGTTTCCCCTTCATCCATTCGTCCGCGGCCTCATGTTCTATTATGGGCTGGACTTTCATGATCTGGCCCCGAATTTCATCCTCAACATCTCGGTGTTCATCGTCGTGTGCGAGGCTTTCCTCCGCATCCGGCCCCACTTTGGCCTATGGCTGAAGACCTTCAATATCAAGCCGAAGGTAGTAGGCGGCCAACAAGCGGAATGCGGCGGGGCCATGGTGGGCAAAATGCCCAACGTTACATGGCTCGAGGGCTCCTTCGTGAAGACCATAAAAGGGTGGCAATCGGGATGGTTCTACATCACCGAGCCGCTTGACACCAACTGGGTGGCGGCCCCCGAGTTTCGATCTGAAATCCCCACGTGGCTCACTTCCTGGAAGGAGAAGGGCCTGTCTTGGGGCTCATCGGTGGAGTTGGACGGACTCCAGAAGTGTATCCGGAACATGACAAGCAAGAAACTTAAGCTTGTCAACATAGTCCAAGTCATGCTCTTCCGCCGAATCCTCCCATGTGAACAACGGGCTTTCAACTTGTGGGAGTTCGACCCGGCCCAACACCAGACTCTGCGCGAGCTCTTCAACACGACGCATAAGGACGTCTGGAAGGTGTTGTTTAAAGGTGCCGAGGTCCCCCCTTCTCTTACCGAGGACCGTGGGTTAAGCGCGAAGCGCTCTGCGAATCCGGTAAGTTCTGTACACCGGGTAGGGTATTTATTTCCCATAGCTTAACCATGTGCAAAGTTTAAGCTCCCATGCCTTTGACAGGACTGGGTGGAGACATCGGAGCAGATTAACTGTCCGACCCCTCTGCCCGAAGACCCCGCAGACGCTCTCCTGACGGAGATGCGGACTCCGGCTCCTTATGAGGTGCCGGAGAAGACCAAGAAGAAGGCCACGGGAACCCGAAAGAGTTCCCGGCGCTAGGTGGTATCGGACACATCGTCCGATAACTCCGAGACGCACTCCTCCCGTGAAAACAAGGAGAAGGAAGATGAAGATTCTCCCCCTCCAGCCGGGGGAGACAAGAAAAGGAAGGCCGCCCCAACCGGGGAGGCCGAAGGGTCCAAGAAGGGAAGGACTCTCCTTCTGGACTACTCCACCACCGTCGTCGACGGAGTTGACGAGTGGCTGCTCAGGGCCAAGCCCCTGGCGAAGTCGTAAGTATTCGGATACCAGAGTAACTCATAGCATACTTTTGTTGCACTGCTTTTCCTAACGTCGAATATGATTATGCAGTCCGCCCCAAGCCCGTATCGACGTATCCTCGTCAGACGGTTCCTTGGACTCGTTGGACATGAATAGTGATACACTTCCAACCGCCTCCTCTCCTTGCCCTACGGACAATGCCGAGGTATTGTCTCAAGGGGCACCGAGACGGGGGGGACAGTCCTGGAGGCGCCTCAAGGCGACCTTCCGGACTCCAGGAGCAAAGGGAGCAAGGCTCCCAGGGGCTCCAAGTTCGGCCCTCAGCCGAACACCACGCCGGAACCTCCAGCGGTTCCAGACTCGGGCAGGCGGCCCCCTTCCAAGAGGGGCAAGCCATCCGTGCCGGTGACCGCTGTCCATCCAGAGGCACCGGACGACCTGCTGGGAGCGCTTCGCGGCGCTTCCATCAACGAAGAGCACCGTACTATCATGAGTGCGGTGATCAAGAAGGTTCAGTCTGCCAAGAGCGGACTGACTGGAGCCTGTGCCAGCCTTCTAGCAGGCTTTGAGGTAAAATTTAAAATATAGGAAAAATATTACCGCATAGACAGTAGCCCCTGATACTCTGTTTGGTGTTCACAAAGAAAAGCCGAATAGAGGATCAAATAATATCTGCAGGAGTCTAATATAAGTATGTCTGTATGCGTATGCAGGCTTCACTACTGACCTATGTCGCACTGACTGCGGAGGTCGCCGCACTGAAGCAAAACCTCGAGCGGTCTGAGAAAGAGCTCGGCCTTGCCAAGAGGCAGCTCAAGAAGAACAAAGGTAAATAATACCTTGTCTATATATAAAAAAGAAAATGTGGTTGCGAAATGACAGGATCATCATGAATGTGCTAGGGCCCACGACCGAAGTGGTGACCCTGAAGCAAGCGTTGTCCGAGGCCGAAAACAAAGCGACCAAGGAGCACACTGAGCGGGAGAGACAAGAGGCACGGGTGGGCGAGGTGCAGCAAGAGCTCCAAGCTCTCGTGAAGAAACACGAGACTTTGGAGCTTGACTCGAAGACGCGAGAGTCCGAGCTTGCTGTGGCCCTCGAGAGCACAAAGCATGCCAAGGCTGAAGCCCAAAAGGCCCTCCAGGAAATTGAGGCGATGAGGAAGATAGCAGCGGGTAAGGCATTTAATATGCAAAGCAAGCATGTGAAAGCAAATTACTTGTTACTTACCCGAGTCCGGAGCTCTCCAGGAGCATTCGTAGATTTGCCCCGCAGCGTGTCGGATGCCGCGAAATATTACCAGGCCGAGGAGGGAAGCTCGACGGAGAAGTTGTTCTCGTCTCAGTATACTGGGACCGAACACTCGATGCCTATGAGCGACCAGCTGAAGCAACTGGTCGAGCTGCACAAGGCGGCCGAACATGCCATGAGGGGCCTTATAGTCCGGATGTGGCCTGGCGACTCCCTTCCCAACAGCTACTTCGGCCTGGTGAGGCGGCTTGTGGACGCCTGCCCCCGGCTGGAAGTCATCAAGCGGTCCATCTGCATCGAAGGTGCCCGCCGGGCTTTTGCCCATGCGAAGGTGCACTAGGCCAAGATGGACGCCAAGAAGCTGGTGAAGGAGGGGCCGCCGCAGGGCAAGGAGCATCGCCATCCTGAAATGTATTATGAGGGTGTCCTGAAGGGTGCCCGTCTTGTGGCGAACGAGTGTGCGAAGGATGTAATTTTTGAATGAACTTGCTCGTGTGATCCTGTATTATGAAAACTTGTTCATATGCGCTATGCAACGCTTGTCTGAATTTAAAATATTACCTTCTATGCAGCTGTTTATTAAATCTGAGAGATGGCCAGTCGTCGGCTTCTGCCCCCATGCCCTGAGTGCTGGGTGTTCGGGATAAATCTGAGCACTCTTTTTCCCATTGTTGGGTCCTTCGAGGGAGGTGCTCAGCACAACGAACAAGGCAATCGAACTATAATGCTTTATCACTCTCACTTAGCCATAGAAGTCTATAATTTTAAATTTTGGCAAAGCCCCTAGTATTCGGAAGGCCGAATTTGGGGCGCTATACACGCCTTTAAGCCGGACAAAGCTGACTCCTCGCTCTAAGCGGCATAAGTCTTTAGGGACTCGAGACCTCTCGAACAGCAACCAGCTCTCGTCTTATCATGACAGTCAATTTTAGCTTTCTCTACTGAGGTGCTTGCCCAGATGAACCGGGGCACAATTGCAGTAGTTCTCCTAGTGCTACCTTAGCCGATATAGCGGAATGTAAGGTACCAAAACATGGGAGCCGGGCAAACTCAACTATTGACCCAAGACATGATTCGGAGTTGATGCATATAATGCTATAAGTTCGGGGTGCCGCACTGTTGAAAGTGTTCGGACTTCTCACGCCGTATTATGGGGTACGCTTAAGCCCCTGTCATATTGGCCGTACCAAAGTGTACGGGTGCTGAATGTTGTGAATATATATATATATATATATATATATATATATATATATATATATATATATATATATATATATATATAAGAATAGAGAATGCGGTAATAGTCTAGTGCTATGCATTGTCTATTCAAAAAGGTGCGTCGAAGCAGAATGATACAAGTAGTGCGATAAGGCAAAAGTAGGACTATTTGACATGTCCCCTCCAAGGACAACCCGAGGAATGGTATTTGAAGCAAGTATCAGAGACCACCTGGGAGTTCCGTGGTGCGACGTAGCTTTCTGCCTCCTTGGTTGTTGCATCGTGTGTCCGACAATCATACTGCCGGACAGGGTTTCCAGAGATTAACATCCTGAAAGAGAGAAAAATAACAAAGCGGGAAGCCCCTAGTGCGGTTGAGCCGCGTCTTGGGGCGTGCCGTAGTCGTGTCCCCCTCCCCACCTGTGCCCATGGTATTTTCAATGCGTAATTATGTATGCGTGGCATGGATTTCGCCGTTTGGCTGGGACTGGGGTGGGGGCCGCATTGCTATGCGAGCTCAGAATGTGCCAGGCGGTCTTGTTGCCGATTACTCCGGGCGCACTTGAAGGTGTCTGGATCTTTAATCGTCGAACTGGTGGATTGCCTTAAGAGGCTGCTTTGCGCTTCTGCTGCGAGGGCCGCAGTGTGCTCCTCCGTACGGAGAGAGCGCTCTGTGTTTCCATTGACTGTGATGACCCCCCAAGGTCCTGGCATCTTGAGCTTGAGATATGCATAGTGCGGCACCGCGTTGAATCTCGCAAATGTGGTTCGCCCGAGCAGTGCATGATAGCCACTGCGGAACGGGACTATATCGAAGATTAACTCCTCGCTTCGGAAGTTATCCGGGGATCCAAAGACCACTTCCAGTGTGACTGAGCCTGTACAATGGGCCTCTACACTTGGTATGACGCCTTTGAAGGTTGTTTTTGTGGGTTTGATCCTTGAGGGGTCTATACCCATTTTGCACACTGTGTCCTGATAAATCAGGTTCAGGCTGCTGCCGCCGTCCATAAGGACTCGAGTGAGGTGAAATCTGTCGATGATTGGGTCTAGGACCAGTGCGGTGAATCCGCCATGACGGATACTAGTGGGATGGTCCCTGCGATCGAAGGTGATCGGACAGGAGGACCATGGGTTGAACTTTGGGGCGACTGGCTCCAACGCATATACATCCCTTAACGCACGCTTCCGCTCCCTCTTGGGGATGTGGGTTGCGTATATCATGTTCACCGTCCGCACTTGAGGGGGGAACCTCTTCTGTCCTTCGGTGTTCGGCTGCCGGGGCCCTTCCTCGTCATCTCTATGTAGCCCCTTATCTTTGTTTTCGGCGTTTAACTTGCCGGCCTGCTTGAACACCCAACATTACCTGTTGGTGTGGTTGGCTGGCTTGTCGGGGGTGCCATGTCTTTGGCACGAGCGATCGAGTATACGGTCCAAACTGGACGGGCCCGGAGTGCTTCTTTTGAATGGCTTTTTCCGCTGACCGGGTTTAGAACCTCTGAATCCGGCATTGACTGCCAGGTATTGTCGCTATTGACGTGGCGCTTATGTTTGTTGCGATGTGACCTGCCATTGCTATCCTTGGTATCTGAATTACCGTGGTTCTTTGATATGTTATTGCTGCGAGCCAGCCAACTGTCTTCTGCCGCGCAAAAGCGGGTCATGAGTGTCATGAGGGCTGCCATAGATTTCAGCTTTTCCTGGCCAAGGTGCCGGGCGAGCCACTCATCGCGGATGTTGTGCTTAAAAGCTGCTAGGGCCTCTGCATCCGGACAGTCGAAGATTTGATTTTTCTTTGTCAGGAACCGTGTCCAGAATTGCCTGGCCGATTCCTTTGGCTGCTGAATTATGTGGCTCAAGTCATCGACATCTGATGGTCGCACATAAGTGCCCTGGAAGTTGTCGAGGAATGCGGCTTCCAGATCTTCCCAACATCCGATGGATTCTGCTGGCAGGCTGTTGAGCCAATGCCGAGCTGGTCCTTTGAGCTTGAGTGGGAGGTATTTGATGGCGTGTAGATCGTCACCGCGGGCCATGTGGATGTGCAGGAGAAAGTCTTCGATCCATACCACAGGATCTGTTGTGCCGTCGTATGATTCGATATTTACGGGTTTGAAACCCTCTGGGATTTGGTGATCCATTACTTCGTCTGTGAAGCATATGGGGTGTGCGGCGCCTCTGTAGTGGGCTATGTCGCGACGCAGCTCGAATGAGTCTTGTCCGCCGTGTTCGGCCCGGCCGGATTTACTTTTACTGTATCTGGCGTGACGGTTATCGTCTCGCGTAGTGGCGCGCCCTCGTGATCCGTAGATCGATCTTGTGTGTTTTGCTTTGTCCTCCAATATGTCTCGCAGGTCTAGCGTGTTTCCCCGTGCCTTGTCATTTTTATTTGAGTGGCGTCGGGGTGCGGGCTGAGTTTTTGGCTGAAATGCCTCTGTGTCGCGGCCACGAGGTGGCCGATCAGCCGTGTCATATGCTAGAGATGTAGATTTTAATGCTTCCTCCTCCAGTCGGGGTAGCAACCTGCGCTTTGGGTAACTCTTGGAGAGGCGTTCAAGTTCATATTCCTCGTCCGCAAGGACTTTAGTCCATCTGTCAGCTAGCAAATCTTGATCAGCTTGAAGCTGCTGCTTTTTCTTAAGGCTATTTGTCGTGGCTATAAGCCGGCGCTTGAAGCGCTCTTGCTCGGCGGGATCCTCCGGCACGACAAATTCGTCATCGTCGAGGCTTGCCTCGTCTTCGGAGGGAGGCATGTAATTATCATCCTCTGCCTCTCCATCTGCCGCTCTCTCGGGAGGGTTGGCTTCTCCATCCTCCCGCTCTAAATCTTGCTGGAGGGGATTGTTTTTTTTTGACTGTGAACTGTGGGGAAAACCCCCACAGCATATCAAAACTTTATTAAAGCCAGCCAACAGTTACAACAACATGATTACAAGAGGTAACCGAAAGGAGAGGAGAAAAACAAAATAAAATAAAAAGGCTAAAACTTAAGGTGGCAAGAAAGAGATCCACTTGAGTAACTCATCCTTGTATCCAGATTTGATTCGATGCTGCATCAGAGTAATGTCATGCCTGAAAGCTCCTCTCCATTTGTTGAAACTTGCCCTCTCACCTCTGAACACTGTGGCATTTCTGATGATCCAGATATTCCAGCAGGCAATAAATACTACTTCATTGAAAAAGGGCTTATCAAAACTTCTCCTTGCCTGGATGACTAGGTCAGACATTGAAGTTCCAGCCGACCAATCGATTTGCAAATAATTCCAAACTCTGACACTGAAATTGCAGTTGAAGAAGAGATGGTCTCTGGTTTCTCTCACTTGAAGGGGGCATAGCCTGCAAGTAACACCATCATCCATGTGCCAGTGCCTTCTATCAACCATATCCTTAGTGTTGAGTCTATCCATGATGAGCATCCATGCAAAAACCTTGATCTTGGTAGTGCAAGAGGATTTCCATATCCAGCACAGCAAGTGGTTAAATGTTTCATTCTGAAAAACATGACCATAGAACAGCTTAGGTTTGTAAACCTTTGAAGAGCCCTGCCAGAACCATAAATCCTTACAAGCGTAATCTCTTGTATGGGAGACCAACATACTTCTTATCAAGTTTAGCTCATCAAAAGCTTGAGCAGACAAAGGTAGGTGAAAGTGTTGGTACAAGTCAATTGAATCGAAGATGACCTTAACAGAAATCCATGGATCCTTGGCAAAAGAGAATAATCTTGGGAATCTAGACTGCAAGCTAGAAACTTCATTGCCAAGATTCCAGTTATCAGACCAAAAGAGAGCAGTGTCCCCAGCATTGACCTGCACCCAGGAGCAATCCCTAAAATTCTGCAAGATCTTACAAATATCCTTCCACCAAAAAGAGCCACAAGAAGTTGTTCCCTGGGGCATATGCCATCATGATAATATGAGTCCCAAATTAAGGACACCCAAGGTAGGTCTTTCCTGTTGAGAAAGTTACTAGCATGCTTGAGAAGCAAAGCCACGTTTTGAACACCCAGGTTCAAAATACCAAGACCACCCTTGTTTTTTGGAGGGGATTGTTGTCGTCTTCGGCACTGTCCGGAGTGCTATTATCTCCTGTCTCGGTGTCACTGCTTTTGCTTTGGCGAGACTTAGAGCGGCGCCGCTGATGTCGGCGCTTGGGTTGCTTCTTGGAGGGGTCATCCTCCGCTGTCCCGTCGCCATTGCCTTCTTTGGGTGTGTCCACCATGTATATATCATATGATGAGGTGGTTGTCCAGTGCCCTATGGGTAGTGGTTCCTCTTCGTCTCCCGCATCGTCGTCCATACCGTCGATGTCTTCGGAGTCGAAGTCGAGCATGTCGGTCAAATTGTCGACAGTGGCTACTAAGTGGGTGGTGGGTGGGCGGCGAATTTCTTCGTCATCCGCATCCCAATCCTGCCGAACATAGTTCGGCCAGGACTCTCCTGACAGGGAGAAAGACCTTAATGAGTTCAGCATGTCGCCGAAGGGCGAGTGCCAAAAGATATTCGAGGAGGTGAACTCCATGATCGGTGCCCAATCGGATTCGATAGGCACGGGCGCAGGCGGTTCGGAGTCCGTGGCTGGGGAAGAATCCGGCAATTTGGCGTCACGGCTCTCGTGAAGGGTAAGGTCAATATTCGGCTCAATCGCCGCTGAGAATGCGGCCTCCGTGGCGGGGTCTATCCCCCCGTCCATGGATGGCGCAATCGGCTCCGAGTTGAGGGTCGGAGCGGTTGCTGGTGCGATCTCCTGCACACTGTCCGACGGTAGAGCTAAATCATGCTCATCGTGATCGTGCGGCGTACTCGGCAGGGGCTCGAATCCGTCGAAGATCAAGTCTCCGCGGATGTCGGCCGTGTAATTTAAGCTTCCAAACCTGACCTGGTGGCCAGGGGCGTAACTCTCGATCTGCTCCAGATGGCCAAGAGAGTTGGCCCACAGTGCGAAGCCGCCGAATACAAAGATCTGTCCGGGGAGAAAAGTCTCACCCTGGACTGCATCACTATCGATGATCGAAGGAGCCATCAAGCGTAATGATGACGACACAGAGGAACTCTCAATGAAAGCACCAATGTCGGTGTCAAAACCGGCGGATCTCGGGTAGGGGGTCCCGAACTGTGCGTCTAAGGTGGATGGTAACAGGAGGCAGGGGACACAATGTTTTACCCAGGTTCGGGCCCTCTTGATGGAGGTAAAACCCTAGGTCCTGCTTGAGTATTCTTAATAATATGAGTAGTACAAGAGTTGATCTACCGCGAGATCAGAGAGGCTAAACCCTAGAAGCTAGCCTATGGTATGATTATATGTTGTCCTACGGACTAAAACCCTCCGGTTTATATAGACATCGGAGGGGGCTAGGGTTACACAGAGTCGGTTACAAGGAAGGAGATCTACATATCCGTATTCCCAAGCTTGCCTTCCACGCCAAGGAGAGTCCCATCCGGACATGGGACGAAGTCTTCAATCTTGTATCTTCATAGTCCAACAGTCCGGCTGTCCGGATACCCCCTAATCCAGGACTCCCTTAGCGAGCCTGTGCAGAAGTTGAGGAGAATGATGACCGCCAGGGAATAAAAAAGAGAGAGTGAAGTCATAGGTGGAAGAAAGAGGGACGGTGCTTTGAGATTCGTTTGTCATGTGTTAGTACGGGATGCAGGTCTCACGACAGGTGGCATACTACCATGTCGTATAAGATTTTTTTCCGAGGAAGAGCAGGAGAGCTTCTTGGGCGTGCCTAAGGCTAGTACCGTGTACATGTGAAGTGAATATGGCTATCCCCCTAGGATGGAGTGTTTGACAAAAAAAACTACCACATTTGGGATTCGCGTCCCACAGAACTACCACTTTTAAAAAAGTGATTGATTACTACCAAAAAATTGGAATCTCATGACTAAAAACTATCATTTCCGGAAAATGGCCCGTTTAGAAGATTTAAACGTGTTTATGACATGTGGAGCCCGTCTGTCAGGGCTGACGTGGAGAAAAAGTCAACACCGTTTAGTCTGACCATTAAGTGACCGTTATGACAAGTGGGGCCCACACGTCATTCTTCTTCCACCTCCTCTCTTTTTCTCTGGCATTTTAACAAACACCACATCTACAGAGAGGAGTGTTGTTGTCGTTGCCGCCTCCATCATGGAGCTCGAGCTCATCCAGGGGTCCGTGGAAAGGCGGCGCAACGCGGGGTCGCCGGCGGCTGGTGGTGTCCTTTTGAGTGTCGTTGCTCCTCCCCTCTGCTCGTCGCCATGGCTCCCCGTCGTAGCGCGTTGATAGCTAGCCTGCACGTGCCGTTGGGGCTGCTGAGCTGGGTTGGCATCGCTGGCTACGAGGACCTCTACGTCATCGGGCGCCGACGGAAGGGTGGGCACGGGGAGCCGTAGCAGAGGCTCGTCGAGGCGTGGACGGAGAGGAGAAGGAAGAGCGCCCACTAGATCAGTTTGAGCGGCGCGGCGAAGCGCTCCTCCCTGCGGCCGCCGTACTCGAGCTTCAGGTAGGCCGTGAGCAGCAGCCACGCCACTGTAACACCCCGGATGTGATTTACCTTATCTGTACTCCAACTCTTGCCGTTTCCGGCCTAAGTTATTTTATTTTCCTCGTGTCGGGTTTTTGTCTCTGTGTGTTGTTGTCTTTGTCATTCATCTCATATCATGTCAGCAAGTGCATTGCATTTGCATACGTGTTCGTCTCATGCATCCGAGCATTTTCCCCGTTGTCCGTTTTGCATTCCGGCGACCCTATGTCACCCGGTGTCCCTTTCTACCTCTTTTCGTGTGTGGGGGTTAAACGTTCACGGATTAGACCGAGACTTGCCATGCAGCCTTGGTTTACTACCGGTAGACCGCCTGTCAAGTTTCGTGTCATTTGTGCTTCGTTTGATACTCCAACGGTTAACCGAGGGACCGAGAAGGCCTCATTTGTGTTGCAGCCCAACACCCTTCCAATTTGGCCCAAAGCCCACCTAAACCCTCTCCATCATCTAGAGCGTTCGATCACGATCGCGCGGCCAAAAACCGCACTCCATTTGGAGCTTCCTAGCCTCCTCTACCCCTATATAAAGGCCTTCCCCGAAAAATTCACGGATCATTCTACCCCTAACCTAGCTCCTCTTCCACCGCGCTGCGCCGGACACGTCCGGTCCGGCCGAACAAAGTCGCCGCCGCCAACCAGGGCGCGCCACGTGGCGCCCGTGTTGGGGAACGTAGTAATTTCAAAAATTTTCCTACGCACATGCAAGATCATGGTGATGCATAGCAACGAGAGGGGAGAGTGTGATCTACGTACCCTCGTAGACCGACAGCGGAAGCGTTAGCACAATGCGGTTGATATAGTCGTATGTCTTCACGACCCGACCGATCAAGCACCGAAACTACGACACCTCTGAGTTTTAGCACATGTTCAGCTCGATGACGATCCCCGGACTCCGATCTAGCAAAGTGTCGGGGAAGAGTTCCGTCAGCACGACAGCGTGGTGACGATCTTGATGTTCTACCATCGCAGGGCTTCGCCTAAGCACCGCTACAATATTATCGAGGATTATGGTGGAAGGGGGCACCCACAAGGCTAAGAAAATGATCACGTGGATCAACCTGTGTGTCTAGGGGTGCCCCCTGCCCCCGTGTATAAAGGAGCAAGGGGAGGAGGCCTGCCGGCCCTATAGGCGCGCCAAGGAGGAGTCCTCCTCCTAGTAGGAGTAGGACTCCTACTAGGAGGGGGAAAGGAAGTGGGGAGGGAGAAGGAAAGGGGGGCGCCGCCCCCCCTCTCCTAGTCCAATTCGGACCAAGGGGGGAGGAGGCGCGCGGCCCACCCTAGCTGCCCTTCTCTCTCTCCACTAAGGCCCATATGGCCCATTACTTCTC